>NC_077230.1:26181441-26271469 GCF_027887165.1 Monodelphis domestica
TAAGTCCTCTCAAGAATACTGTGTCATACTGCCCAGAGCATGCCACCCAAGAAAACAAATGGGCAGCAGAACTATTCTCTGTGGCCACTGAGTACTTGAAATCTGAATATGTAAAAAGAGAATGAATTATTTAACTTAGGCTGGGGCCAACAAAGAGGAGAATCAAGTCACTCTGATTTATACAAGCAACAGAATAAAAATAATAATAATACTAATTAGGTAGAATTTGTATAACACTATATATGTTCTCTCATTTGTTCCTCACAACAATCCTGCAAAGATCTGAGTTATTATTATATCCATTATGAAGATGAGGAAACTGAGACTGAAAAACATTCAGGGTCATAAAACCAGTGTCTGAGACAAGATTTGAATACCATTTTACAGTTGGGGAAACTGAGGCAGACAAGAGTTAAAGTGACTTGCCCCGAGGCACATAGCTGGTGAATGTCTGAGGCAAGTGTCTTTTAGGGAATGTTGTGGAAACATTTTTGAAGAACCTCCTATCTAAATGTCTCTTCCTAATTCTTATGTGTCCAAACTAATTTTTTTCTTGGAAATATTTCTGGTTAATAGAGTCAAACTGTTTTATTAGCAGTTTGGAGCAGGCTTAACAGCTAACCCCTTGTACACATTGAAGAGCTGAGACAACATCTGGGTAAGCCATCCAAACACTTGGACAGTTTTCCCCTGCATGCATTGGAGCAGCAGAGATAATTCACCATAAACAAAAGGAAAATGAATGAATTGTTTCTCCTGTCTTGTTTAAAGGTACACAATAATTCAGAAATAATCCCTATGTCAACAGAAAATTAAAGATGTGATGGTTTCTTTGAGGTTTGTTTCTATTAATGATCAGCATTTGTTTGGGCACAAGACTCATGTCCAATATTTTCTGATAGAGCAGAAGTTAGAAGTTTTCCTTATTGAAAATGAAATGCACCCCTCGAGGGCCAGCATCAGAGTTGGCAATGCTTTGCTTGTTGAGAGTATCAGCCAGTGCTTCAGGTCCACAGAGGAATACACCAATCCTGGTACTAGGGAGGAAAAGAAAAGCATTCAAAATTAAGGAGATATTACTGGTTTCTGCAGGAAGGTTTAGGTAACACCTGAGTCAAATCCCATAATGCCTGGTCCTTCAGCATTTTTCCCTTTGGCAAAACACTGTGGATACTTCCTCAGATGCCCAAAGAACCAAAGTTATATATTTTCCCACAGACTAGGCATGGTGAATGTTAGACTTTCCTGTAGGTTAGCTCAACTCTTTTTATGGGGGCAGATTCATAATTTTAGAGGAACATAACTGCCTTGCAATAATGATATAAAGTTAGAAATTAGATTAAAATATCCCTTACTAAGGAACTAGACATTGTTTTATGAATCTGCAGGACTGCCTGATTTTGTAGTATATATCTCTTTCCATTCAGGCTTTACTATTCAGAAACTGGGGCTTTAAGAGCTTCGGCACAGCAGATAGCCTTTGGAGGTTCGAGCACTCGCTAAAGCCCAGTGGCATTCTGGGATCTCTTGGATCAGCTGTGTTTCAGCAAGATGGGGCATCCCTTCATGTTTTCATAGTGCTGGGGCTCTAATTAAATGTATAGAAATATGGCACTGATGCCCCATCATTGTGTGCTGTCAGGTACGTCTTCTACATTGATGATACTGGTTAATCCTCAACTCTTTCTCACCGACCATGACCAAGAATGTACATTTAGTAGATGGTTGTCCATATATAAAGTGCATTTCTAGTCATAAAGAACATACATAGAATGTACCCTGGACTCTAGCAAATGGTCTTCCCCAATAACAACTGGTTACTAAGGAGTCTTAATTCAAAGAAGGTGAATCTTGAGACTTTAGCAAAGGGTTTCACATCCATCCTCCCCTCATGCCCCAACCAAATGCACTGAGTTCTTCCTTATTTTCCAGTCCATTGAATACTTCACTGAAGTCTTTGTTGTCAAAGGGGAAATTTCTCCCTCCATCCTTTAGGTGATCTATGGAAGCTACAGTGTCTAAGTTTGGATCTGTCATAGACAATACTGAATGACAAAGGACTAACAGAAGAATCGCCCTCTATTCTACAATTCCAGTCTGACTTGAGAATTCCCAGTATGGAGCTTCTGTCTTACTTTGGATGCTGACTGGCAATGGTTTTGAACTCATTTTCCCAGTTGGGCCTTCCATACAAGGTTTTTTGTTTCAGGCCTGTTATCACGTCCTTCTCTTCATCATGGTGCACAGTAAAATGAGTAGCCTACAAAACAAAACAAAACACTATAAAAGTTTGCAAAATTTTATGCTGTTATTTATACTTCTCTCACTCTCCCCCTCCTCATTTGTAATGAACTTGTAAAGTCTTAGAATTCTTTGTAATTTTGTGAGCTTGTATAGAATTAATGAATAACTCATTCTTAAAAAATTTTAAATACCCTAAAACAGTCTCCTTTTTTGTCCTCATGGTACTATCATATATTATTTCCCTGACCCCATTTATGGGAGTACCTCTATTAATATGACAGAAATATTCCAAAAAATGTGTATAAGTTTATTTTTAGAAATTAAATCGTATTTTTAAAAAGTTAGGACTAAAGACTTTATTGAAAAAAAGAAGTTTGAGGTAAATCTTTGTTAAAAACAAAAAACTTCATTTTCAATTCAAATAATCACATTTGTCTATTTGGAAAGTTTAGATTTTCATTATTTAAGTAGAGTAACTTTGTGCATCATGGAAATTTTTATGGCTTCGTTTTCACCTATGAAATTTTTTTTAATTATAGAAGTGAGAATTTTGAATTGCCTTCTTAACAAATAATAGCAGTACTCAGAGTTATAGGAGCCTAGAGTCACATGACAGGCAACATATATGTATATATATATATAAATATCTCACATTAAACTTTGCAAATTTATTTTTATATATTATCTATTTTGATTTGCATAAGACCCTGGGAGGAAGGTCCTCTGATGAGATATTAAGTAATGAGCCCAGTGTCTGAAGCAAGATTAGAAGTCAGGTTTTCCTGACCAAAACTAGCTTAAAAAGTCACAGGACTCCTAGAGTGGGAGAGAAGGGAGAACTTAAGAAATACGTTATTCCAATTCATCACCCACAATGAAATAGTTTAAGGGAAATAAATGAATATTTACTTATCATGGTCCAGGGTAAATAAGTCAAGCTGAAGTCATATGCTACACCACTATATAACACTGGGCAAGGAGACAGGAAGTCCAGGATTTGAGTCCCAACCTCTTGTGTAATATTAGTAAAGTTTTTTTAACCTTTCTCAGATAGAATTTCCTTATTTTTTAAAATGAAAGAACCGAATAATAGAAGATACTCTTAACCTGGGCACCCTAGAGTCCCAAGGTGTTCACACATTTATCTCCAAGGATCTGTGGTTTTGAATAAGAAAGAAAATCCATCTTTATTTTCACTAATTCTAACTGAATTGTAATTTCCTTCAATTTGTCATTTCCTTCATATTTAATTTTTTTTCAAATGTAGGGAACAATGAGACGTGGTCCATAGGCTTAACCAAACTATCAAAGGGATCCATGAAATAAAAAGAAGCTTAAGAACCACTGGACTAAAGGCTCTCTAAGCTCCCCTTTGACGCTAATATTCTGCCATTCCCTGACTCCAGGAATGAATGGATTTATTGGTTAAAGCACTGAGCTATAGAGCTCATGTCCAACTGATAATAGTAAACATTTACTAAATACCTCTTGGGTGCTAGGCTCTGGAGAAGATACCAATTGCAGATCCAGTTCCTGCTCTCAAAAAACTCATGGTTTCTTAGTAAAATTAAAAATTCCCAATGAAGAGGTCAAAAATATAAAATGTGGTGGTGTGAGACCTAAGAGGGAAGATGGTGGTAGTGGTGCAATGGAGAGAACTCTGGACTTGGAGTCAGGAAGTTGTGAGTTTGCATCATGCTTCAGATACTTTAGCTATGTGGTTCTCAAAAAAGTAATTTAAAACTGTGTGCATCAGTTTCTACATCTATAAAAAAGGGATAATAATAGTCCTGACTTCCCAGTATTGTTGTGAGGATTAAATAATATAATAATTATTAACATTTAAAACTGCACTAAGACTTTTGTTCCACCCTATATATATATATATATATATATATATATTCAAAGTTCTTTGCAAATGAATAATAAACATATTCTTAATAATTATTCAATCATTTAATTATTTGGTTAATTATTGATATATAAATAATAAATAGAAAGTTACAAAATTATTATTGTTATTGTAATTATTAAGGTGGTTAGTAAATAGTTCTTGCTCTGCTCCAAAGACTGTAAATTTCACAGGGAATTCCAACCTGCTCATGGTGTCTTCTGGTCCATTGGAGGAAGAGATGGAAGAAAATGAATAAATGGGTCAATCCCTCATGATACCTCTTCCAAAAGGACCTCCAGATAGACATTACAGGGTAGAAGGGTAATGAGGATGCTTTTATAGAGAGACAAGAGGACTGGTTTTGTTTTGTTGTTACCTGAGTTTCATCCCAACCAGTAAGGTAAATGTTGTAGCTGAGAAAATCGGCATTGTTCTTCTCTTGCATTTGGGTCTCTAGTAACTGTAGGAGGTCAGCAAACCATTCAAAGGCTTGTGTATCTCGACATAACCAGTAAAAATAGATCTGAGGAAAGAAAATAAGACAGGTAAGCATAATGGTTTTGCCATTTGGCACCCCAGGATATCTGGAACTATCAAGTACAGAAACATGCACTTTAGAACTCTAAGGGATTGTAGAGAAGTTAGACCAAATAATCAAGGACTGACAGGCCATTGTTGAAGAGTCAAACACGGAGCACCACATGGAAGTCCAGGCAGGCTAACAGTAAGCTTTGGGAGGGAAGGGGGAGGTCTAGTGAAGTGGGAATATCTCAATAAATAGCAGGTGTCAGGAGAAGATTGGATAGAGGTCCAGGCAGGGTAGCAGATGATTCCAGAAAGGTCAAGTGGATGGTGGTAGAGAGCTAGCTACAGAGCTTGGGATGAGTTTCAAAGAGAGTAAGTCAATCCTTAAAAGATTTTGGATATAGATCAGGGAACCACACAGAGCTTTAGGCTTGGGGAGTGGGAAGGAAATATAAGATGGGGTCAAGACCAAGAACAATGGTGACTTTGTGGTGTGACATTCTGCTACATCTCTAAGGATTCTGGTATTTTCATTTCCCACATTCACACTGGACCAGAACAGGGGTGGAGTTTTAAATGACCATAGCGGTAGGGATTGAATGGAAATCTGAGCAGAGATCCAGATTACTCATTATATACTTAACCCCCAGATAGTCCTGGTATAAAATTAAATCATGTTATCAAAATGCCTTGAAAATTTTGTGTCTAGAGCCCAAACACCCTTAGAGCACATGAAAAAGAAACCAGGCTAAGAGCAAATTAACATCACCAAAATTGGCATTCACTCCTGATGCTTCTCACCATCAGACTATTATGGAAGTGTGTCCAAATGAATTTTTTTCCACAAGATACTCTTGTTTCCCAACTTTGGGTGCTTTACTGGCCATTCCACATTCCTAATATCATCTTTTGGCTTCCCTGGTTTCCTTCAAGTTACCAGTCACCTTCTACAAAAGCCTTGCCCTATTCCTCCTTTTAAAAAAAAATAGCCCCTTTCTACTGTCTTACAATCAAAACTAAGTATCGGTTCCAAGGCAGAAGAATGGTAAGGAATGTGGGTCAAGTGACTTGCCCAGAGTCATGCAACTAAGACATGTTTTAGGCCAGATTTGAACCAGTCTATCCCTCTTATTGCTAGTGTTTCCCCTAGTTTAATTATCTCCACTTTCTTCTACCGACATCTTGTTTGTACATGGTTCTTTGCATGTCTTTAGACTTTAAGTAATGAAGTCAGTAGCTGTCTCTTGGCTTTGTTAGTATCCCCAGTGCCTGGCACATAAGTAGGTGTTTGATAAATGCTTGTTGAATGACTGACCAAGATGATGAATGGACAGAACATAGACTACAATGTAGGATTGAAGCACTTGGGAATATTATTGAGTCTGGAGCCAACCGCCTTTAGGTATTTCAAGAAGTGCCCTATAAAAGAGGAATTGTCAATATCTTTCTTTGCCCTAGAGGGCAAGACTAGAAACAACGAGTGGACAACGGAGGCATCTTCTAGACTTTCTTGACAATGTAGCTGCTCAAACAAGAAGCAGGCCACCGTTTCCACATACCTTAACCCAGCAAAACCACCAAGTTCCTTCCACTTTGAATAAGGCTCAAGACATCTGATAAGAGAGTCTATTGAGTAGCTGCATACAAAATGATCCCTACACTCGTAAATAGACAGATCAAGAGTCTTTCCAACCCAGTGACATGGGTAAGCTATGTGTCCATAAGGGGCAAGAACAGTAGATTCCCCTGAGAAAGCTCCAGGGTGGTTAGAAAGTCCTCCAAGAATCTTGGAAGTCCCAAAGAGTGGCAGCAGTGGCCCGTTTGGTGCCATCAGCTCAGTGCTACTGCAATGCTCATATCTGGACAGCCCAGATGCAGGGGCTCTCATTTCACTAACGTTCTGAGTTGACAGATCAGATCCAGTGCTCGTGTCAAAGGGACTTATGTCTGGGAAATAGAAATCATTGTAAAAACTCAAGGAACCTGGGATGAGACCAAGCAGGGCTTCCTTTCCCACTTAAAAACAAATGGAGAGGTGAAGCCAAGATGGTGGATTAGAGGCAGTGATCTAGTCAAACTCTCTCAGCATTTCTCTTCAAACAATTTTAGAATAACTCCTCAGAATTTTTGAGCAGTAGAGTCAATAAAAGGCCAAGTTGAGACATTTTTTCTAGCCAGATACAATTTAGTAGGTCAATAGGAGAGATCTGTGTTACTGAAATTGGGGTCTGGTTCCAATTGCTCATGGTGGCAGCACCAGCAATGGCCCTTGGAGGTGGCTGTCATAGCAGCAGAAGCAACTTCTGGAGTTCTCTGCCCAGGGACAGTAAGAGGGTCAGATAGAGATGACAGTGGACCCTTTGCAGGTGGCACCCATTGGCAACTCTATCACCCTTAAACAATTCTGGGTTGCAGTTTCTGGGCAGAAAGGAGCACTCGTGGTCAGTCACAAGGGAGAAGGGACCCCGGAGGAATCTGAGGTTGGGGGGAGGGTGGCCAAGAACATGTCCAGGGAGTACATCTTAAAACTGAAACTAGCCAAAAAGAAATCAACAACTCCATGAGAAAGCAAGAATTATTAGAACAAAATTAAATGATTGAAAAACGGGGGAAATATGATAGCTGATATTAAAAAAAAAACGGACTTGAAAATAGTTCAAGGAAAGATAACTTAAGAATCATTAAACTCCTTGAAACCCTCTATTAAAAATGAATTCTCAACACTACATTCCAAGAAATCAAAATGAAAACTGCCTAAATCTATTAGAATCGGGTGACAAAATGAAGCTGGAGACAATTGTCTGATCCCTTCCTGAAAGGAACATCAAAAGTAAATGTCTCAGGAATGTCCTAGCTAAAATTCAGAACTTCCATGTCAAAGACAAAATATTACAAGCATCCAGAAAGAAGTTTTAGAATCACAGATGTATAGTCAAGACCTCATAGTTTCTACTAAAAACAGATTTGGGAATAAAATATTCCTTTTTTCTTTAAACCCTCCCCTCCTGTTTTAGAATTAATACTAAGTATTGGTTCCAAGGCAGAAGAGCAGTTCGAGCTAGGTAACTGGAGTCTAGTGACTTGCCCAGGGTCACACAGCTAGGAAGTGTCTGAGGCCAGATTCCAACCAAGGACCTCTCATCCTCAGACATGGCTCTCTTTCCACAAAGCCACTTAGCTGTCCCTGGAATACAATATTTCTAGAAACAAAATATATAGGCTTATAATAACTTGCCAACCTGAGTACCATCCTATGAGGGGGGAAAATAGACCTATATTAGAAGAGGACTTTCAAACATTTCTCATGAAAAGATGAGAACTAAGTAGGAATTTTTAAGTATAAACTTGGAATCCAGAAAAAAAATAGAAAGGTAAACTTTCTTAAGTAATTGGAAGATGATTTATGATGAATTGGGAATATGGTAATAGGGGGAAAAAGTATCCTTCCAGAACCTTAATGTCTTCAAGGGGTAATGAGATAGTTAAATTTTTTAGAATGTAAGTCGCAGGAAGGGGATCACTTCTGTTCTGAGGGTTTTAAGAAGTGAAAGAAAAGTGAGGGTAAAAAAGGAAGAATATATATCAATGTAGAAAAGAGGAAGATGAGAGTAGAGCTTGCTACTTCTCACAATTGGGGTGTGGAAGACAGACTACATGAACAAGGAGAAGGGGGTAGAGGTGGTAGACACCAAAGGAAAGGGGAAGAGAGGAAAGAAGAGGAGGAGAGAAAACCTAGAATTGAAGTGGGAGGGTCCCTTAAAATCTGTCTTATACAACTGGGGAAATTTGAACTAATTGTGTCATATAAATGCAATGGGATATTAGTGTGTTGTAAGAAATGACAAAGCAAAGAATTTCAGAGAATTTTGAGTATTATGAACTGATAGAATGAAATGAGCAGAACCAGAGAAACAACACATACAAAGACAGCAACATAATTAAGAATAATAAAATATTTATGAACTCTGATTAATGCAATGACCAGCCAGTTCTTCAGATGACCAATACTGAAGCATCTTACCCACTTCCTAGCAGAGGAGCATGAGCACAAGGTGAAGAGACATTTTTGGAAATAGCCACTGTGTGGGATTCCTTTTGTTTGACCTCTGAGGTCTCAACAGTTTGAGATTCTGTGACTTACTCCAAAATCCTCATATTTATTTTATTTTATTTGTTTTATTGATTGATGCTTTTTTGTTTTCTAGACAGCTATTTCCTGTTATGCTTCCCCTACATCACAGAACCCTTCCTTGAAACAAAGAAAAACATTAAAGTAAAATTATCTAATACTCTTACCACTTAAGAATATATGCAACACTTGGCAGCCACAGTTCTGCCCTCCATCCCCATTTGCACATGAATTCTCTAACTTGAGGTGGGAAGATTGTTTCACTTCCCAGAACCAATATTGACCATTGGCTTGTTTTCCTTTAAGTGTTATTTTGCTGTGTTTATTGTGTCTACTGTTTTCCTATGAATCCTGGCAGTTGATATAAGGATAGCTGAGGCCCAAAAGATATATTGACTGGCCCAAGTTCCCACTAGTGTTTTAAGTACGAGGATTAGGATTTGAACTCTAGTCCTTTGACCTTAAATTGGGAGTTCTTTCAGTATGCCATATTTTCACAAAATCAGTATTTATGTCTCTTAGTGTACAATCTGGAATTATGTGAGAAAATTTAGAAGGATCTTTTCAGCCTTGCAATTAAACAGTTTAAAAAACTTTCTTTAGTTTGGTACCCATTGATTGGGAAATGGATGAACAAATTGTGTAATAGGAGTATAAATATTGTGTCATAAGAAATTCAGAGAAATGTGGGAGATTTTATGAAATCCTACAACAAAGAAAGTAGAAACAAGAAAACACAGAGACAATAACACTATAAGTGAGAACATTATAAAATACTAAAAACTAAAATAATATAAAAAATTGAATTCAGATAAATAGCAATGAAGTTAATTTGTTTTGGAGAACAAAGTATGAAATAAACTTCCTTTCTCTTGGTAGAGAAGTGAGGGATCATGGGTGTGGGATGTTGCCAAATGTGGTTGTGCCTGGTTGCTTCTCTGTTACAGAGACCATTTAGTGGGTGGAAAAGGGGTTGCTTAGAGATCATTATTTAAGATTTTAATAAAAAAAAGAAAAACATTAATTCTGGCAAATTTTCATTTGGTCTGCTTCTGCACTGTCTTTTTCCCTACTTACTATTTCCCTTCTCCTCCCATGGTCCTGAGTGTCTTCCACACATCCTTCCTTGGAGTTACTAAGACATCAGGAAAAAATTCATTATTTTTTCCTAACTTCTTCTCCACATCTCACAAAAAATATTAGGGATAAAAAATTGAAGAATGAAAATAAAGGCAGAATAATTGGGTTTTCTCTTGATTCATTTGCAAACCAATTTGAAATATTTAACATTCGCAGAAGTTTTCCTCTTATCTGTGTATTTAGTTTTTACTTTAACTGCTACTCAAAAAACCATTTTCATATCAGTCACTATGCTTGGTTCTGGAGATGCAAAGCCAAAGACAAATATAGAAAATATAGAAACATCTTCCATCATTTATTCTTCTAAAAGATGGGCATGTGAGAAGGGGACAGATTCAACAGGTATACATATGAATAAATGTATGTAATTACCTTCCCTTCTTTGAGCCCATCCACAGAAAGAAGAGGAGTGGCAGGGGTGGCTCTCAAGTAAAGAGTACCCTGAATTCTCCTCAATAAGTGAGCACCATGGTGCATGGATTCAGCAAAGATGATGACTATGGAACTCTCTCTATCATTAAGGATAGAAAGAACAGACACTAGAAAAGCCCCTGAGAATAGTGATCTTTCATTTTTCTAATAGTGCTGAGATGGAGATTACTCTGAGCAAGCCAATAAAGAGGTTTAGTTTGGCCAAAAAAAAATCATTCTCATTATTCCCTCCCTAAGAAATCTTTCTGCACGTAGAGGAAATGATGGTCATCAGAGGACATCTGAAACCTGTTTCATAAAAAAGAGGAGACCTGGCAGTTGGGAAAATAAATTGTGGCACATGAATTGAATGGAATATTACTTCATCCTAGAAATGATGAATATAGATAATTCAGAAAACCCATGAAAACAATCTGCACAATGATTACTATCTTAATGGATAATCTTAATCCCCATAAAAAAGCACTCACTGAATCCTGAATAATTATAAAGATCAAGCTTGGTCTCTGACAAGAGTTGAGAAAATATGCTTCCCTCTCGCTGCAGAAATGGGGTACTGTGGCTACGCTACCAAACATTACTGAAATGTTGATTAGTTTTACTGAATTGTTTTTTCCCCTTAATTTTTTTAAAGAATGGCTAACTGTAAAGGAGAGGTGAGAAAGATATGCAGAAATAAATGTTATTTCAAGTCAAAAGATGTCATTAAAAATAAGAAGAGAGGACTTACCTTTTTGAGTTTTAGTTTAGTTGAATCACTACAATACTTGTACCACACAGACTTGAGAATGGATGCAAATGGTGTGACTCCAATGCCAGCTCCCACTAACATCACTACTTCATAACTGAATACATCTTCACTGGCAGTGCCAAAGGGCCCATCTACTGCAATCCTAGAGGGTTGGACACAGGCACAGTGAATGAACCACAGCATGTGTTTGGAGTGAATTCAATGAATTTCTACAAGGATTTGAAAGAGTCAGATTCATCAATTCCAAGGAAAAGAACTATTTGTTCAACTGGAATCTGATGCTTAGAGCATGCCAGTTTTTGAATCATGAAATTATTAGCAGCCCTGGATTCAAAAGTCAGAAGGGAAAAATTCAACTTTTAGCATTTCTCAGTACGGAGAATAAATATTGCTCTCTCTGTCTCTCTCCCTCTCCCTCTCATCTCCTCCTCCTCCCTCCCTCTCTCTCTTTCCCCCTCCTTCCTCCTTCTCTCTCTTTCTCTCTCCCTCCACCCCTCACTCTTTCTTTCCCCTCCTTCCCTTCCACCCCTCCACCTATTGCCCCTTCCTTGAACTTTATTCACTCAGTATGGAAAATCTAACATATTAACCCCTTCTATTTTGCTTATGTTAAATTTTGAGAGATTCTGGGAAATCATATAAATATGTTCTTTCGATACAAACTATTACAATGATGATTTCCTTCTAAAAGGTATTTGTTATCCTAAGGATCAAAATCAAGTCAATAATTCACCTCTCAGCCTTGGTTTCCTCATAAAAGGAAGGAGATAAACTAGGATATGTCTGCAGTGTTTTTTTAGCTTCAAATTCTACGTCCCTAAAATTTCTTCTGTAGAGGAAACTGAAGGTTCTTGATGGCAAAAAATGTTCATATCTAACACAAAGTTGATAAAAATATGCACATGTGCTATTTGTTTTTTATATTAACATGGCTAATATATAATATGCTTTATATGAATTCACATATATAATCTATAACATTGTTTTCTCAAGGTTGGGAGGGGGAGAATTCCAAACTCAACATTTTTTTAAATTTTTAAATGTAATTGGGAAGTATTTAACAAAGTAAATAATAAATATATTAGATTATATACACATAAAGTTTACCTATGCAAAAGAGGAAGATAACACACGGAAATAATTCAATAATTTTTAAAAGAATTTCCTTATAGCAACAAGGTCTAGAGACAAAGGTAATAAGAACTAGGGAAGAGATGAGACCAGCTCAAAGTCAAAGAGATTTTAAAAATTCAATTTTTTTTGACAGATTTTCTTTCTGTAATGAGCTTTATACTTACTTGGGCAATTTCCAAGCTTCCTGGAATTCTGTCTTGTCACATCCACAAGCATTAAAAAGACCTTCTGTCCAGTCACCCACTATACGGATATGAATACTGAAGAAGTCTTCCTCAGGGGCTGAGGTCAGTGTGAAGGGATGCCACTCTAAATTTGACAACTTGGGGCATTTGACAAAAATATATTGCCCCACCTCCATCTTAAAACCCTTCTTTTTCATTTGTAGTTCAATAGTTTTGAACGGGTGAGTGACCACCTGTATAAACAAATAGAATGTAAGCTCCTTGAGGACAGAGACGATTTCAATTTTGTCTATTTCCCCAACACCTAATTCAGTGTATGGCACATAGTAAGGACTTAATGAATGATTATTGAATGAATAAATGACTTAAGGAAACTAGATCACAAAGTTACTTTCAGTGAATTTCAAGACTTGACATTTGTCACTCTAAGCAAACAAATCAATGAGAGCACATGAACTTAGAGGGACCATACATTATCTGTATGAGCTACAATCTCACTATATCACAACTAGGCACTGAATTTGTTGAATTTTTTTAAATCATAGATAGGATTAAAAGAAAGAAAGATTCTGTCTTATAGAGGATTCCTGCTAGGTCAAAATAGAGTTCCTAGATTGATTTGCAGAGATGAACTTTCTTGGCATGGAAGTTAGGTAGGAATTTGCTATTGGGCATTAGATATCAGAGTGAACAGCATCTTGGGGCATAGAATGTTAAGACTGAAAAGCATCTTAGAAATAATTTCACCTACTACCCTTAGGGGAGGAAAGAAGTGGCTTCCTTAAGGTCACACTGTTAGCTGGTGGCAAAAACCAAACTAGAATCCTAGCCTAAAAAGTAAGATCAGGAAAATCAATTGTATGATTCTTATAACTGTCTTCTGTTAAGGCAGAGGATATAACAGTAAATCATAACCCAGCAAAGTCATTTCTATAAAGAACTAAGATAATAAGGTCCAATTATGTTGCTTTCTGTTCTTTAAATTAATATAAAGGATTACAACTTGCAGAATCTTTGTATCTGTGTGTGTTATGTTGGGGAGGGAGAAGCTGCTAATTCCTTTGGTTCAAAATTCAAAAAGGAAGGGAATTCAAAGGGGAGACTTGAAGGAATATGTACAAATTAGCAGTCATCCATAATGATCTGGATAACCATGCTCAGTTAATCAAATACCCTAATTAATAAAGAACTACTATTATACACATTATAACCATAAATAGATAACTATTTTTCAAAGAACTAGAATAATATGCAATATGCTTAATAAAAAGTATAATAAATTTATTAAAGTCTTTGTTTAATGATTCGAGTCTTCTCATTCTACCAATAAAGATTTAACAATGAGCAATAAGAACTATAAATCTTGAACTGTTCAAGGGTGAAAGGCTATTTAATCATTGTAAAATAATACCTCCCAGTGCTGGCTAATGCTTTTTGTTTTAAGAAAATTAAACTTCATAATAAAAATGAGTAACTCATGGCTCAGCACCTCAGGCTTTGTCCTGGCATGACCCAGATTCAATCTTGGATGAAGTTGCCCTAAATCATTCTCTTTTTTAGCTCATTTTGCCTCTATTCATTGTTTGCTCTAGGAAAAAAATTATTAGAGTTTTTGTCTAGATGTCTACAAATGTAGGCAAAAGGGTCCCAATCTTCCATACAATCATTCAATATAATAATGTATAATAATATTATAAAAGTTGTTGCATAGCCTTTATTCTAACCCGGCAAAAGTAAATAAAATATATAAATAACTCATAATAATCTAAGGACAATTGATAAAATTATCTTCCTTTACTGGTAACACTATCAGAATGCATTTGAGAAAGGAATTGCAACAAAAAAACACAAAATACAAAATTTTTTAAAATAGCCAATCATTCATTTCCCTCTGGATAAGGGTGATAGGAGACCTCATTTTGAAGCTCGAAAGCGAGCTTTTAGAATCATGCAAAAGGAAATTAGATTTCCCTTGTTGCAACTTTGCAACTATAGTCATGATAAGTTTTATTTCCACAGTGGTCCTAGGGATTTGAGTTAGGATAAATAGGATGCCAGACAATAAATCTATTATCCCACATACTAATTTATGCAGGAAAGAATTTGTTTTTGCTGAAGAACTAGATTTCACTAGAAGTACTTTTTAAACTAATTTTCTCTGAATTGTTCTGCTCTGGCCTAATGAGGGGATGGTGGTGGCAGAAATGTTTGCTGATCTCTTGGTAGCTGGCTACAACTCAAGACTTGACAAATTGTTTCACTCAATCTTAGATCTCAAGAGAGCTTAGAAAGGAAAACTTAGAAGAATAATTTTGGTGTTTTCTTAAAATTACAGAACTTGAGGCTATCCATGGTTATAAAAATACACATACACACACAAATAGGAAGTGAAGGAGACTTGAGAAACACAAATCAGCTTTATCCTTCTGAAAATTAAAAATTTTAAGTGTCAGTTCTTTTTTTTTTGGTCTCTTCACTCTTGCCTATCCCTTCATCTCTCCACTGTATTTATCTGTGTTGTGTTTTTAAATTTTTAGATTGAAGAATAACAAGTCACATTTATATAGCACTTCAAGGTTTATAAAATACTTTTGAATTTGATGGTTGTAGAAGGGTGGGGAAGGAGAATTTGCTATGTCCCATCTATTTGATCATTAGAACAATTGCACCCAAATGATCTACAGGTTTACTTTCTGGATCCATATTGTTAAATGTCCTAAAGTAGGCTGAATAACAGCCAGTGGCAGATAGTACAAAACACTTGTGTAGACATGGCAAAAATGCACTCAGATGTTCTGACCACTCAGGTTCCAAAGGTTTTAGAAACAATTACAGGAAAAATAAATCTCAAAGGGTACCTTAGTGATGACAACTTTCTGCTGTGATCTCCAAAACCGCACCAACCTCTCACAAAGATACAGGAACATGGGAGCCACAATCCATTTCCAAGTCTGTTAAAAGAGCAAAGAGTAGGATGGAAGTGAGCAACATAGGGATTGTAACTGAATTGACAAAGATTTAGATTGCAGTTATCAATAGTTTTCAAAGCATTTTTCAAATATGTTATCTCATTTGATCCTCAACCCTGGGATGGTAGATACTATTCTTATCCCCATTTTTTATTGAGACTGACAGAGATTAAGTGATTTGTGTAGGGTCATCACCCAAGTAGTAGGGGTTTGAGGCAAAATTTGAACTCAGATCTTCCCAATATAAGGAGCAGTGCTTTATTCACTGACCATTTAACCACCTCCACTGCACTAACTAGCTTCCTTAATCAATGAGTCCTTAGTGATTGTTCACATATAAGAAAAATGTAGGTTTGACCAAGACACAATTTAAACTAAGTTTTTTTAACTCAAGTAATTCCATCAATAATATGAACTTTACAAGTAGAGCTCAGTAGAAGAGTGGAATTTCCTCTTGGTGTCTCAATTGCAATTGCAACAATAATACTGGAAACTAGGCTGGTTACAGAAGGACTATTTCCCTATAGACTAGCATTTCAACAAGACCCTATTTTTCACAACATTGCAGTTACTTTTCAGTTGCCACAGAATCCATATTGTGATTGCAAGACTGCAAATCCTGGTGCAAATCAGTAGCTGTTGCCCTAATAACA
This sequence comes from Monodelphis domestica, assembly GCF_027887165.1. Lineage (NCBI taxonomy): Eukaryota > Metazoa > Chordata > Mammalia > Didelphimorphia > Didelphidae > Monodelphis > Monodelphis domestica. Next base: position 26,197,498 of record NC_077230.1, read on the forward strand.
TGGTAAGACTTGAGGACTGGGCAGTATTTTTGTTTAATAGGGACAAAGCCAAAGTAAGAATGATGCCTTTTCCTGACAGCACCAAGCATGGTGCCTGGACTAGAATTCAAATTCAGTAAACATTTATTGCATTGGCTTGAGTTGAATTCCCTTCAGTGTTTCTGGCTCAGGATAGAGTGATTTCTAAGATATTCTACCCTTTGTATCACTGTTGACTATTGAATGGAAATCAGTATGAAGTAGGTTCAGCCTGAATTCCATCAAGAAACTTTAGTAACTGAAATAGCAGCTGATTTTGGTTAAAAGATGGCACCCAGACCCTGACACAGAGGCAAAATGGGGATGGAAGACTTGGGTTGGAATTTTGACTCTACTATGAGCAAGTCATAGCCTTAGTCTTAACCTCTCTTTCCTTATTTATAAAATGAAGATTCTGGATTATAAGACAGACACAATCCTTTTTTTTTTTTTGCTTTTAAATCCTATGGTTCTCCAAAAAAGGAAATCAAGGAAAAAAATGACAAAATCTCAGGCTTTGAGGTGTCTTTGTTTTGTTTTGTGCCTAGAAGGAACTCCTGTAGAGAATCATTTCTTCACAATACATCCTAGAGAAGTTTTATTCCATGTGCTTTCAGGAGTCCATGCTCTTTTCTACTTGATAGAAATTGTAGGTATAGTGAGACTTGGGGTCAGCAGGTCTATCTATGTTCAAGATCTGGCTCTGCTGTTAGTAGTTCCCTCTATGACAGTGGAACATTCTCTTCTCTATGAACCTCAATAAAAGTTACTTATATTTAAAATGCTCCTCTCTATTTAAGCATAAGAAGAGGGGAGAGAGATTATAAAGGAGAGATAATTTTAGGTGTTAAAATTTATAATTAATATTATAAAAATGATATAATTGATATAAAAGATGACACAATTTAAAAAAAGTATCTTCTGTCCTAGTAACAACTCTAAGACAAAAAGGCAAGAGCTAGGCAAAAGGGGTTAAGTGACTTTTCCAGGGTCACACAGCTAGGAAGGTTCTGATGTCAGATTTAAATCCAGGTCCTCCTGACTGTGCTTTCTAGCTACCCCAAGATGATAAAATTCCATAAAAAATGTTTTTTTTTTCTTTTCATTTTATGTTTATCACAGGGGACCTCTAAGTATGGAAGGAAAACTTCAATGTTTAGCCAACACAGAATATGAGTTTTCATTTGTGGCATGTTAAAGGAGCTTTTGAGGTCATCTTGTCTGGTTTCCTCATTTTATATAGGAGGCTGAGGGCTAGAGATGAAGATGAAGAACTAGCTAAGGTCATATGGCAATGAAATTACCAAGTCAGGTCTTGAACCTGGATTTCCTCACTCCACGTTTCACTGCAACCACTGTTTCCTCCTTGTGAAGCAGAGTAGACTATTGAAAATCCATAAAATGAGGTTCTTAAAGGATTTATCTTGAGGACTGCAAATGTGTCTCCATCCTTCTCCCTATGGATGCTCCCGTGTTTAGGACCATTTCAGGCTAATGAAAATATAGTTTCATGGTCTTAATCAAGGACTAGCCTGGCAATTTTAGTTAAGCTTTTCCCCAGTTCAGTAAGCAACAGTCCTTAGGAGTTCCTTCTACCAGTTTCCTTTTTATGATACAAAAGCATCAGAGGAAGCAATTGGTCCAGGATATCGCCAATTTTCTGCTCAAACTAGACATAAGCTTATCTCAGTAGACCATAAAGGGATGGAGAAGGAGAATTTTCTCCCTTTGTACCCTGTCAGATAGTTATTGTGACCCTGAGCTGGAAGGGGAAGAATTATACTTTCTAAAATAATGTTTTATTCAAGTATATCATGAGTTGGCTATTTGGTCATTGGAAATCTGTTGCTTTTGTATGCCAGATTTGGTGCTTATCTCTCTGTCCAGGTCTTTGGTCAACAAATGCACTGCACTACCATAGATTGCAAGTAAGCTTCATAGCATTTGCAGGGAGCAATTCAGATGCATGTACACATCTTCACTTCACTATTGCTCTAACCTCCACTCTTTGCATCTGTCCCCTGCAGACCATCCTCTCATGCTATAACCCTCTCTTACTTATAGCACAATAGACTGCCATTATTAGGATAGTAAAGAAGACATGATGGGTTGTACCATAGGAGGGTTCCCAGCAAACTGAGGAATCGGGCACTCTTTTGTAGTTCCCCAAGAGGAGATGTTTTTATGACAAATGGTTACATTGTGCTCCGCCAAACTTTCATTTGTCTGCCCACGTACAATCCTCCTGTTGAGGGGGAAGGACAGATGGGAAGGAAAAGAAGAAAGAGAATCAGATCAATTAGTAGATAGAAAATGAATTTTGTTTTCAATCCATTTGAAAATACACCTTTCTTTTCAAAGAGATATCTTTAATACTTGTGGATAACTTCAGAACCATGAAATTTTGGTTAACAAAATAACCAGATCCTGAAAGAGATAAATTAACAAAAAGGGAAATGATACATGCACTCCATCAGTAGGAAAAATGTGTACTGTAGTACTAGAATGTGTAAAAATATGTTACTTTTGGTGGGTAATTCTGTGATTGCAAAATGAAATCAATCTTTTTTTAAGGAGGAAATGAATTTTTCCTCTCCCTGTTAGTTTTGTTTCCCTAGAGTCATTGTTTTTTTGCTTTTAAATGACAAATAAACAATAGTCTCAGAGCAGCACATATTGGTTCTGAGTCTTTTCAGAAGGGTCTGCTCTTCCCATAAAAATTAACATAAAAACTCAATCAAATTGAAATATTAGGATTAATTGAAAAACATAAAACTTTTTAGTAAGTGAAATTTTTTTTCCTTTTTAAAAAGTACTCTTTTAAAACACTTCTGACTTGGAACCAATATTCTGTATCAATTCTAAGATGGAAGGCAAGGGTTAAAAAAAAAAAAAAGGACACATAGACATAGTTATCTCTGGGGCAATCTCTGAATCTTGGGATCCCATAAAAGTCTGGGTTCCCAAGATGTATGGTGGCTTGGTTTCTGGAGTGATGCTTTAAAAGAAGAAGCCTTTATAATATTTTGCTTTAGGAAGCTTAAATTTAAATGAATGTTAAGCATTCTTTACACTCTGTGAACATTTCATTTGAAAACCTTTAAGCAGTTGTATGACACTGACCAAGTTCTTGCACCTCTCTAGGTTTGGGTTTCCTATACATAATAAATGAGAAGTTTCCCATTTTTTTTCTTTTTATGACTCACCATATCCCTTTGACTTCACATTCATTGACCTTGACCACCCTCTGCTTCTGTCTCCCTATTAGAATGTGGGTTCTGTGAAGTCAGGGACTTTCTGATTCTTTTTTCCTGTGTGTATCCTCTAGCCCTTAGCCCAGTGTCTATAACTAGTAAGCACAAGGGACAACTAGAGCTGGAAACAAAGGCAGTTTTTACTTTGGCTGGGAATCCATTTCTTGAGGCAACTAACCCCAGAGTCTGTAAAAGGGAAGTGAGCAGCTATATCAGGGAGATCTGGTTGGGGTGGAGAAACTAGGGTCAGATAAAAGATCAAATCCAGACAATTTTGACTGTGTTCTGGACGGAAGAGGTTGTGAGTCTAGTCTGCGTGCTAGTTCATCATCTTCATTTTCCTCAATGACAATAATTTATGTTTGCGTAGAGCATTATAATTCACAAATGCTTTCAGCTGTTTTATCTCCTTGGATTGTCACCACAACCCTATGACATAGGCAGGAAAGGTGTTGAGGAAATCGAGGGAGAAGAGAGGTTAAAAGAATTGTCTAATAACACATAGCCAGTAAGTGGTGCAACCCTTATTAAGGTTCTGGTAAAAAAAAAAATAACTAAAACAAGAGTTCTTTCTATCACACCTTGGTTCACTATATATGTAAATATAAAAGTGATTTGCTCTTTGTCATCATGTTAATTATTTCCTTTCCCTTGGATACCACCCATTGGTCAATAAACCAGCATATATTTAGTGCCTACTGTATTTCAAGAAAGACAGCCTAGTGTAGCATCAAGGTGGCCTCAGAGTCAGGAAGTCTTGGGTTCAAGGCCAGCATTTGAGACATATTAACTTGGGAAGAAAGTCACTTATTCTCCAAGTGTTCTAAACAACTAAGACTATATGTTTCAGAGCAGGTGCTAATCTGCATTGTCAGAGAGAATTTCCCCACTGGAAGTTCCCTAGACCAACGATTCACAGTCCTGCTTTAGAAAAAAAGGCAAAACATAGTAGGAATTGGGTCAGAAAATACAAATACAAATACAAAATACAAAACTCACATAGCTCCCATCCCCAAGATGAGACTAAATCAAAATAAATAATATGTATACTTATAAGTCAATATATAGTATGTGCAAAGTCATTTGAGGGAGGCATAGCAATTGAGAGAAATTGGGAAAACTTTTATGTAGGAGGTAAAATTGAATTGAGTTTTGAAGGATACTAAGGGATTCTAAGAGGCCGGTTGTGAAGAGAGAGTTAAATCCATCCCAGGCATGGAAGACAGACTGATCAAGGAAGCAAAAAAGGGAGATTAGGATATTCTATTTGAGGGATAACCAGTATGCCAATTTGACTGGAATGTATAGAATGTAAAGAAAAATAACATGCAATAAGTTCCTAAAGGTAGGCTGGAGCCAGAACATAAAGGGATTTAAACGACAGAAGATTTTGAATTTGATCCCATAAGCAATGAGCTTTTCAAATAAAGGAGTGGCATAGCTGGATTTGTGGTTTAAGATTATGCCTTTGGTTTGGGGAGGGGGAGATTTGGGATAAAGGAAGGTCAAATAGTAGGTTAGAGCCGTAGTCTAGGAAAGACATGATGAAAGCCTGAACCAAGATGGCGACTCTGTTATTGAGGGAAGGAGATGGATGCTGGAGATATTGTTGAGGCATAAAAAACAATACTAGGTTATTGTTTGGGTACAGGGATTGAGGAAATGTGAAAAGATGAGGATAATGCTTAGATTATAAAACTGAATGGACTAGGAGGCAGCTAGGTGACTCAATAGATAGAGTCAGGTCTAGAAATGGGAAGTCCTAGGTTCAATTCTGGCCTTAGATACTTCCTAGCTGTGTGACCCTGGGCAAGTCACTTAACCCCAATTGCTTAGCCCTTTCTACTCTTCTGCCTTGGGACTGATACCTAGTATTGATTCTAAGACTGAAAGTAAGAATTTTAAAAAAGCTGAGTGTCAAGATGATTATGAATAAATAAGAATTGACTGTGAATTACATTTCTTTCAATATTCCCAATTATGAGGGGATAGTTTTTAATCACAATGAAGACAAATTCATTTGTTTTCTGCAAAAGAACTTCTAGATGGTGGTTGTATGATCTATTCTATCATTTATGAAATTCATAGAAGAAATCTGAGTTTCTCTATACATCTGAAGGTTACCTAGTGCTGCTCCTTCTGTGGTATAGAGAGGAGAACATTTTTAGACATTCCTTTAAAAGGGACCTTGAAGGACATTTGGTCGATTTCATCTCTAAGTAAGGAATCCTTTCTATGTCATTCCAGACAAGTGGTCAACCCATTCCATTTAGAGACACTTTATGGCACTAGCCATAAGAATCAGGAAAATGTAGCTTCTAGACTGGAATTTAACTCACTGTGTGACCTTCGGACAGTCACTTTCTACCCTCCTGTACCTGCCCAGGCATCAATTTCCTCATCTGCAAAATGAGGAGTTTTGCCTAACTGGCCTTTCATGTCACTTTTATTTCAAATATTTATGCATGCATCTATTTTATCTAAGGCTTCCAATGTTGGAGAACTCACAGGCTGTTCCTCTTTGGAGCAGTTTTACCCTTGCTCCTTTAGCCAGGGAACACTGAGAGATACAGTCCTTCGGAAACAATTGCCTAATCTGGCCACTCCTCCCCTTTTCTCTCTTCCTCTTTTTTCCCACCTTCTCCTTTTTACACCCTGGGTCATGCTTTCTTTTTGACAGAAGAACTCTGCTCTTTCCCCATCTTCCTATAATCTCACTATAGCTGCCTGCCCACTGAGGTGGACCCAGTCTGACTCCCTCTCTTTGTAGGTAGGGAGGTGGCTTTCAATGAAAAACAGTTTAAAAAAAGGAAGCTTACACAAAAGAGGATTTCTAATAAAAAGTCAGACTCACTGACCCACAACCACGATTTACACCCTAACTTTCAACCTAACTTCTTTTGAATAAGACAAGGGAACACAGTCAGTGTTTTCTAAACTCCCATCAACACTCTGTTCATTGAGCTGAAAAGAGACTCACTTATCCTGTTATGGGGTCAAGTTTGAAATAAGCAAACTCCAGATGTGCCAATATATGAAATGGAATTTCAGAAACTGGACTGTTATTCTAATCTCTTTAAGGGGAGAAACTCCCCCCCCATCTTTTTATGCTCAATAACTAGCAGAGTACTTTGGGCATAGTATTTGTAGAGTGTTTGTTTAATAAGTGTTTCAATTGAATTTCAAACTTCATCAATAATACATTCTCTTTATTTGGCACTTTAAAGTTGACCAAATCTGCTCCTCACAGCCATAAGAAGTAGGTAGGATTAGGATAGGAAGTAGAGTAGTCCAGGGTGTGACTTCATGAATGTAGGAAAATTCCCATGTTGGAAGAATTCACCAATGGAGACCTTCGCCTGTCTTTTATTTGGTGGATAAATACTGGCATCCTCAGGGTTACACCACCAGTATCAGAACCCATGTTTTACTCTAAGCCCAGCACTCTGTGCCTTGTACTACGCTGCCTCTATTCCCATTTTACAGATGAGTGTATTGAAACTGATAAAGGATAAGTTATTTGACTAGGGTCAAAGGCTAGTCAGTATCAGAGCCAGGACTCAGATCCAACTCTTGCCAGTATCCGTCTGGTACTCTTTCCAGTATATTCTCAATCAAGCTAACTATTAAAACCCCACATCACAGCAGTAAATGTAGACCGATACTGGGAGTTCAGTGGTCCTCTCACCATCTTTTACCATAGATATTCAAACAAATAATTCTCAGACAGGCACTGTAGTTATGTCATTACTCACCCAGCTCCATGGATGGCGAGACCAATGAAGAAGATGACAAAGAGGTGATGAGTGAACCAAAAAACTTCAAAGTAAGACCTCCGGATTGTTTTGGTAGAGGAGGTTATGATCAATATGAGACATAATGTAATAATTACGCCAGTGAGGCCAGCTAAGTAAGTGAAAGCCACATATAGGGCACCTTCAGGGTTCTATAAAATACAAGGAGAAAATCCTGTGTGGTTATGAATTAGCAAAGGAAATGGGGAGAAAACTGGGGATGAAAATTTATCACCTGGGGTTGGCCTAAGGTCCTACACTCTTAAGCCTATTCAACTCACTCATTTTTTTTCCTTTGTAAACCTTGTGTTATTTGAAAAAGAGGAAAGAAAAGAAGATGAGAGAAGAGGAAAAGCTTCTTATCGCTAAACTGAAAATCTTTTTATAATGAGTTTAACAATGAAAAAATGCAGATTGATGATTGCTCTGGAGGCCACTGAGGCTTTTTCTCTCCCCACTTTTCTTGATTTGAAATAAAACATTACATTTTAACTTTTCACATGTATTTTGGCCAATTCCCTTCTGAAGTGAGAGTCACAAGAAAAGGCCCTTCTAGTTATATGGATTTAAGTCTTCTAACAGACTGCAAATTCTAAGAGGATAATGGTTTATTATCCACCTCTTTACCCCATCCTATCAAGGAATTAATAAAGTGCTTTGCAAAGAGAGCCTTAATTATTTTAATGAATGCTTGCATGAATAAGTAAAGGAAGGGAGGAAGAGCCTTCCTTTAGATCCTGGGTTATGCCAAACCAACTGCACCTCCAAAAATTGTTTTATATGCTGAGGTTCTTTGTTGTTTTTCTTTGGAGGAAGGGTATTGCATAGTAACAGAAAACAAGCAAAAAAGTAAACTAATCTTGTTCTGATCCATGAAAACCAACAACAAAGGTGTTTTTAATTGGGGCATAATCTGTGCTTTTTCCTTTTCTAAATCATTTGAACTTCTAAAAGGGTCCCTTACATGGGGTGGGGGGAGGAGGGGAGAGAAAGAACATGAATCATATAATTTTGGGAAAATATTCTAAATTAATTTAAAATTTTTATTAGAAATAAATAAATAATAAAAGGGTCCCTTAAGACAGCCTGAACAATGCACAGGTGCAGTCACATAAAGAGTATCTTTTTTTGTTTCCCCCTCCCACAACTAGCCCCACACACCCCTCACTAGTAGCCATTCTACCCACAAAGTTCTCCTGTCCCTCTAAGTTTTTACCACATTCTACTCTTACTGTCTAGATAAGAAACAATGAGATACTTTCTTTTTTGTGGGAAGGGGCTGAGTACAGTCCTCCATAGTTTGGGACCCAATACTCAATCCCAATCAATAGTCTCCATTTTAACATTGGTAAAGAAACAGGGATGCTTACCTTGTATGACTTTTCAACAAAATTAATATAAGTTTGGCCACTGCTTGGATTATCTTCGAAAACAGAGAGAGCAATTGAATAATTATCAGAATGAAGTTTGGACTTGGCATTCACCAACCACTCCACATTAAAGAGATGAGCAATGGTATGAATTGCTGAGGAAGTGAGAAGAGAAAATGATATTTTAAAAAAACCAACAGTGAATACTTTGCAAATTTCTATTAGGAAAAATACCCAAGAATGAACCCATTACTATATTATATAGAGGGTGGCAGGCATGCTGGAAGAGGGAGAAGGGGGCACATCTCTAGAGATCTTCCACAGAAAGCCAGCTGGCTTAGGGTAAAGAGCACTCCGAAACTGTGAGTAAGAAGGTAATCTAGTTCAGGCTCAGCTACTAATTGTGTGACTCTGGGCAAGTCATTTAAATCCTGTGAGTCTCAGTTTCCTTATCTATAAAATGGAGAGAGAAGAGTTGGGTCTAGATGGTCTGTGATTTCCATTTTAGATATAAATCTTGAATTCTGAGACCCTACAAGTAGAACAGATCCTTCCAGCTCTATCATTCTTGGTTTCTGAAAGCTATTATATACATCCCCTACTCTCTCATCTTCCTTACTTATGGGTCAGGCAGGACTTTGGGGTTCTAAGATTACACTTTTCCCAAAGAAATATTTCCTCTTAAAAGTGAAAATCTTTTAAAAGCTAAAGGAATGGCTGTCTGATGGCAGAATTGTAGGGAAAAGGTTGACTATTTTGAGGAAAGGAACACAACTCTCTCAGATCTGACATTACTTATAAAAGCTACCCTTACCTGAGAGACTAACCAAATATTCTAAAGAATGTAGAAAACCTTCATTCCTCCAGTTTCATAAAGTCTAAAGTTAAAAGGTTCTCAAAAATCTCACCAGTGTGAAGGGCAATCATCCATGCCACCATTTTATGAAAGGTGAGGTTCCGGTCCAGTTGTCTCCGTATGCGTGTTGAACAACACTGAAACCAAAAAATAAAAAATCAACAGAGGTTTCAAGTAGTCACATAGGAATGTTACCCAGGGAACTCAAGATTTTGTACAAACGTGATTTGGGTTATAGCCATTTTATAATATTCCCCAGCTGTGATTAAAAATGTGATTCTGAATATTTCATACCAATATTTTTAATTTTTTATATCACATGTAATTGAATTGACATTTAGCACTGAATCTTTTTTTTCTGTACTAAATGTAACTACTGAGAGGCCTAGAAACCTCATTAATGTCTGTGACTACATATACCCAATTGAAGGGATTACTCTTAATTTGTTATTAAAATTTCCATTAGGATTTAAAGAACTTTACATTCACTTTTCTGTCACCATGACCTTAAATAACATAGGAACATCAAAGAATAAATGTAATGTGTTCTTCTACATTCCCTTTCTCATCTAAGTAGAGACCCTAAAAACTGGAAAGCCTTCCAAAGATGGGTGTAGCCCCCAGTAGTGAGAATAGACCCCAGTAAAATCACAGCTATCAGCTAGCTAGAGCCAGATACAAAGCTTCCCCCCTCTCTCCCAGAATAAGAACTTAATCCAACCCCTTCACAAATACTATATGTCTTTCCAAGAGATTACTGGTGCAAGAATTCTATGAGAAACTCTGTTAGATAGTTACACATTGACATATTGAATTATTATCCTATAGAAAACTCTGTTTAGAACCACTGAGGTATTCTAAATCCATTGTCTTCATTTTGTAAATCATTGCTAACCATTGTTCTTGCAAAAGGTTTACCTAATTCCTTAACCTATGTAATTTACCCTATAAATTGTGTACCCCAACTCATTAAACTTTATCACTGCTCAAAGAGATCTGTCTGAGTGGTTCTTTGACAGCACAGACTCTCTTGTAATCCCAGATATTATCTTCCTCACCCCGGTTCGGGCAACCCATGAGCTGTTTCTGGAGCTGGACTCTGACAGATGGAGACCTGTGGATGATAATTTGTAAAGTCCACCACTAGAAACAAGGCTGAACCAAGAAAGAAAAGGAAGACCTGCCCATGTGTGATCTGGGACAGGAAGTTCACCATAGGTTAAGAATGTTCTCTGTGTATTGTACCACTCTCTTTATATTTCTTCTTCCCTTTTCTGTAGTTACAATGGAGACTTCTATGAGAAAGTGGTGAACATTAAGTGACTGGAGACCCCAGGATTGGAAGATGTAGGGGAAGATGTAGAAGGAATGACACAACAATTGATCAGGTGCCTGCTATGTGACATTCACTGTGCTAAAAGCTACAAATATTATCTCATCTGATCCTCACAAAAACTCTGGGAAGTAAATGCTATCATTATCCTCATTTTACATTTGAGGAAACTGAGACAGAAAGAAGTTAAGTGACTTGCCCAGTATCACATAGCTACTAAGTGTCTGAGGCTGGATTTGAACTGAATCTAGGGCAAGTGATTTATTTACTATGCTACCAGCTGCTTCAAGATGTAGCTAGACAAATCTATGAAAAAAAATCTGGATGTTTTAATTGTGGTAAGCTTAATATGAATCAATAGTATGTCAAAGGAGGCAAAAATTACTAAAGAAAAGTTAGGCTGCATTGTGGGTATTGAAGGTTCCAGCTCTAGGTATCATAGTTGAGGAAGGAACATGCCAAATTGGAGTATACCTAGAACATCCCTATCAAGTTGTTGAAGGAACTGAAGACTATGAACTAGAATTACAAGAATATGTATCCTGAAGAAGAAGTCCTAGAGGGAGTGTGATAACTACATTCAGGTCTTATAAGAGCTGTTATGTGAAAGGGAGATTCATCTTGTTCCATTTGGCCCCAAAGGACAGAATTAGGAAAGGGGTAAATTTAAGTTTGATGTAAGGAAGCACTTCCTTTCTATTAGAGCCATAAAAACATAGTGTCTACTTCTGGAAGTCATGGGTTCCCTATATTGAAAATATAGATTTTTAAGAGGAGACAACAACTTATTCTTGAGTTAACAATTTAGTTCAATTCAACAACATAGGGATAGCAGAAACTGGGCTCCTGTCTATACTAACCTAGGACACCACCCTCAGGAAACTTACCTTTATGCCTTCTCTGTGACTCACACAGAACATCTCTACCTGATTCTTCCCATCATAATCTCAAACTCATTATATACCCTATTGAATCCATATTCTTCATTGAATCATGAACAAAATTCAAAATTCTCTCTTTTCAAAACTTACCCATTTCTGTTGATGAGTAGATGGTACCATCTACCCAGTCACCTAAATTCAAAATTTTAAAGTCACCTTATACTTTATTTATTCCCTCATTTTCCAAGTCCTCCTCCCCTCCTTTAGCATCTATTAAATTCATCCCTTATATCCATCCACACTACCATCATTCAGACTATCTTTTTAAGTTATTGCAGTAGTCCCAAAATGGAAACAAAGGGGTATCTACCTATTGGGGAATGACTAACCAAACTGTATGTCACAATGCCACAAGAAATGATAAGATGGACAGTTCCAGAAGAAACTAGGAAGGCCTCCATAAATTCCTGGAGTGAAGTGAGCAGAGATAGAACAATTTATACAATGATATTATGAGTAAAACTGTTTCAAAAGACTTTGTGCTATGATATACCATGAGTTCAGAGGTCTACAGATGAATCGTGACACCTGCCTCCTGCCAAAAAAACAAAATGAGGCAATCATCTGAACATCTAGAATGAGAGGACATTTTTGCCCTATGTGTGTTTTTTATGAGGTTTTATTGCTGTCATTCAATGAGGGGCAGTACATAGTTGGAAGAGGAAATAAATGCTTGTTAAAATAAGAAACAAATTTGAGAGAAAGAAAATAAAATTTTACTAAGTAAGTAGAATCATTGCCCAGTTTAAACACCTTCAGAAGGTGAAGTGAGAAGATGGTTAGAGAGTGGTGAATCCATATTGGTTGGTGGTTTTCAATTGTGTCTGACTACTTAGGATTTTCTTGGCAGAGATACTGGAGTAATTTGCCATTTCCTTCTTTTTTACTGATGAGGAAACTGAGACAAACAGGGCTAAGTGACTTGTTCAGGGTCACACAGCTGAGTCTCGACTTCAGACTTGGCACTCTATCTACTGTGCCTTCTAGCTGCCCCTACTCCATATTACTCCTAGGATAAAATACCCCAAACTTAAGGGTTTTCAGAATCCAACACCAATCTATAATTCCAACTTCATTTCATGTGATTCCCCTTCTTATAGACTATCTTCTAGTGGTTTGCCAACTCTTCTTTGAACTTCATAAGTCATATCCTATCTCTGCATTTTTTTCATGCTATACCCCATGGATGGCTCCATCTATGCCTTTCAGGGACCCTTGAGATCATATTTGTAAAGACTTTAGCACAGTACCTGCCACATAGTAGGAATAGATAAATACTTATTTCTTTATTCTTTTTTAATCCTTCTTGCCTTCCTTTAAAATACAACTTTTTCTGCAGTCATCTCTCATCTTCCCAGCTGAAAGTAATCTCTCTTCACAAATCTTTTTTGAGCATTTCATTTGGACTTTTCCTTTGCTCCCAAGCAACAATGAAAAGAGCATTAGAGTAGGAGACAGGAAGACCTGACTTTGATTACTGTCTCAGACATTTTAGTAGCTATGGGACTTTGGATAAGTCACTAAACCTCCCTAAATTTCTGTTTCTTCGTCTGTAGAATAGGGATAATAGGATTTACCTCGAACAATTGTTGTGAAGGAAAAAATGAGAAAACACATCAAATGCTTTGCAAATCTTAAAGCAATATATACACGCCAACAATTGTTATTATCCCTTGATTCCTATACGTACACTTGTATACATAGCACCATTACTTCCTCCCTGACCCTGGTCCCATGCAGTAAATTGTAAATTCCACAAGGTTGAGATTACACCATTTACATCATTATATGTTCATTGAATGGAATTGAATATTTTATTTAGATATGATCAAAAGCTATAAAAGACAGTGTCCTTCAGCAGAAAGAGAGCTAGTTTCAGAGTCAAGAAGCCTTGGGTTCAAATCCTATTCCTAAAGTCAACTGGTTATATAAGCTGGGGAAATTCATATAATGTTCCAGTGTTCCCTGGGTAACCATCTAAGGTCATTGCCATAGAGTTGCAGAACAGTTAACAATATATTATAATAAATGGAGTTTCCTTACCAGGAGTTTCCTACATCAGTGAAATAATAATAGGTTTTGTAAAAAATTGTGAGCCAAGATATTCACATATTTGCATATGGACATATGACATATGAAATATATGTACATATATGAATATATCATAAAATATAGGGATGTCTTAATATATGTTAAGATATGTATATAAAATACCTACAAATATATCAGCTAAATGGCATAGTGGATAGTGCTGGGCTTGTAGTCAGGAAGACTCATCTCCCTGAATTAAAATCTGTCCTAAAACACTTACTAGCTATGTGACCCCAGATAAGCCACTTAACCCTGTTTGACTCAGTTTCCTCATCTGTCAAAGAAGCTGGAGAAGGAAATGGCAAATCATTCCAGTATCTTTGCCAAGAAAACCCCAAATGGAGTAATGAAGTCAAATACAACTGAAACAACTGATAATAACCTCCCTCCCTCCTTCTTTGCCTTCCTCCTCCCTCCCTCCCTCTCTCTCTCTCTCTCTGTCTCTCTCTCTATATATATACACACATATATGTATATATCACACTATATATTTATAATATTTTTGTATTTATAACACTATATGTATATTTATGGCACTGTATATTTATAAGCATGACTATACACATCCCTATATACATCTATATCTATTTGTATATATGTAGATGTATATATGTACGTTCTCTAGCCAACAGTCATGACACTTTTTCCTATTTTATCTTTAGTAGAATTTCTTAGCTATATGAAAAGATTTCAAATGTAACAAAAAATGTTAATATCACATATTGGATCTGTAGTATTTTTATTTTCTTAGTCACACTACTGTCATCGTCATTGGTAAATATCATTTTCCTCATCATTTTGATCTGGTGACAGGTGGTTTGTTTGGAGGAAATTGTAATTCAGCACAAATTAATTCTATGCCCCATGTTTTCTGTGATCAAAGTAATGATTCTCTTCATAGAAAGGAATCCATTTAAGACATACAATGCAAAAGGTAAAGTAACCACTTGGGGAGAAGAGTGAGAACTAAATGACTTTTCTCATTACCTAATGACCTTTGGATGTATTTCAAGGAATATTTATAATTTACTGTTCAAACTTTTAATATTTAAAACTCTTGGTAAAGTTCAATAAAGTATGTAAACTACTATTTAATAGTTATACAGTATTTTCAAGATAAAATCAAGAAAATGCACAGTATAACACTTCATAAGGGAAAAAATTACATTATATCCACAATAAAAAAAATGTTTCATTGCCCTATTTTGGATGCTACATCTTGTATTTACAAAACACAGTATTTGAGCAAATACAGAAGTTCTAGAGGTTGAAGGTTCATTGAATGCCTACTGTGTAGGACACAGAATCAGTAAAATTTGAATTTACTCATCATGGACCCTGACTCCACATGGCTTAAAAGTTAGTGATGAGGAACTACTTAATATTTATACAGACATAAACCATCCCACAATTTAAATTATTATTTTCTATGGTCTGTCCTTTCCATGATAATGAACCCCATAGTCTTGAAGAAAAAAACTACTTGGTTTGGTGGAGAGTTTAAATTATGGATATGGTTGAAAGTTATAAGAGGGATTCCTTTGGGGTCTGGTTTAAAATATTAGGATTGTATAGGTGGTCCAGTGGATAGAAAGTCAGACCTGGAGGCAACAGGTCTTGGGTTCAAGTCTGACCTCAGATACCACCCAGCTGTGTGACCCTGGGGAAGTCACTTCACCACAGTTGCCTAGCCCTTACCACTCTTTTGCCTTGGAACTGATACCTAGTATCAAATCTAAGACGGAAGGTAAGGGTTTAAAAATAAGATAAAATACTAAATGATATGTCTGGACATTTAAGGGACAAAGGTAGGAAAATCTTAGTGAAATCCTACTCTGGTAAACTCTTGGGGAATGGAGATGATCCTGGGAGATCTGAGGGTTATTACAATGGAATAGAAGCCTTGATTCTAGAAAGTGGAAAAAAGTCTTTGAGTATGCTCTTGGAAATGGGTACATCTGTCATCCCCAAACCAGTCATGTCGAGCAGGGATGAGCTTGTTAACAAAATCTTGGTGTTAGATTATTCCCTTCCCCTTAGAATCTCACAAAACTTTCTGAGTAGTAAATAGTCAGTAGTGTGAAAGAATTTCAGAGTGCTTTGGTGGATGGAGGGTCCATAGTAATAAAATAAAGGTCCTTTTGAATCTTTCAGTTATATAAAGGTGAAAACAACAACAACAATAATAATAACCATAATTAGTTATTATTTAGAACCTACATACATAGTGCCAGGCACTATGCTAAGCACTTTACAAATGTTATTTAACTGAGTCATTTTGGATTCAAGATGTTGGAAAACAAATGTAAAAAAAGATACATTTGATTTTTAAAAAAGAAATAAAATGACCAAGTCACTAAGTCTTCAAAGCAACTGGCCTAGAACAGTATGTCAATCACTCTTTGGTCCTATTTGGTACCGTCAAGGACCAAAAAAGTCCCAAAAATATATCCAAAGAACTCAAAGAGAAAGCTACTGGACATATGTGGTTTTTGAGGTTTTATCCAGAGGAGCATACTTCCCTGCGGACATAGCTTCTTCCCCCATTACCAGAAAGGGAGTGAAAATATTTTTCATAAGTCAGTCAACAAGCATTTACTAAGTTTCTACTGTGTGCCAGGCTCCGTGCTAAGTTCTAAGAAATAAAGACAGGGGGAAAAAAAAGCAAAACAAACAAACAATAAAATTTCTGTCCTCAAGGAATTCACAGTCGAATGGGACAAATACATATTGACTTTAGCAGGTGTGAATAATGGTTCACCTTACTGAAGCCAGTCCATATAAAGACCATTTCTACCTGATATACTTGGGAGATCATTAGAAAAAAAAAGTTAGAAGACTCGAGTTCTAGTCTACTTGCCCCTCTTCTACACTGCCTATAAAAAAGGAATTCCTTAATTTCTTTAGTCCTCCTACCATAGAGATGGGTAGGGATTAACCAGCCCACAGTGACAGGAAGTAGGAACTGGGTAGACCCCTGCTGAGACAGTGTTATTTGCAGGCTATCAGTTAATGACAGTTTGTGATTCAGTTGCTGATTAGTTAGGGCTGGAGTTCTGGAAAAGTTGGCTGCTGGGTGTGAGTTGGTCATTGGGGATTGGTTGCTGGTAGTGTGGGTTGGTTTTTAGTTGCTGGAATATAAAGGCAGGTCTGAGCTTACTGAGAAGGCTTGTGGCTTTAGCCTTTAGAGGGCTTTTTGCCTCAGGGATTTCTAAAGACCAGGAGATCTGTCTCATAGGCCAGGACCTCTTGTCAGTTGACTACTAACAGTTGGGCTGCAATAGAAAACTGATTGAAGGAGTGAGTGAGTGGTGGCTGTCTATTATTTTAAGGAGTTAGGTAGTTAGTGAATAATTTATAGAGTAGAGTAGATAGACATGGAGTGCCAGCCAGAAGAACCTGTCCTGAGAAGACAGAGACAGTTTTAGGAAATTTTAGATAGTTATTAGGAATTTTAGGTATATTTATGGGGTATAAGATAGCAATCTCTCTCTCTCTCTCTCTCTCTCTCTCTCTCTCTCTCTCTCTCTCTCTCTCTCTATATATATATATATATATATATATATATATATACATATCTCCTATCAGTATAAGTACTGTTGGACAATAAGCCATTTTAGATAGACAAGAAATATATATATATAGTTAGTTAGTTAGTTAGTTAGTTGTTAAAAGCTACTAGTTTTCTTTTTTCTGACTTAATAGTAGAATGTTATTTTACAACTCTACTATATTCTCATTAAAAATTTAAATCATTAAAAACTGCTCTCTTATTTTGTCAAACCCCCTATTTTAACCCTTACAAATAATTGGTGACCCAGATAGGACTTGAACCCACAAGCTTCTGATCATTTCCCTCACTTTTTACTGAAACTATCCCTAAGTCAAGTTCTTAGTAGTTAATTCTGTTACAGCTGTTGATCCTTTATGTTAAACAGTGCCATATACTGACATAAAGTAGAACTGCAAACAAAATTAACAATTAGATTACGATTCTGAGTAGCCTAGTTCAAGTTGTGATGCTATTTCTTGTCTATCTAAAATGGCTTATTGTCCAACAGAATGTTACACAGTGGCTTTATATAGTATTGTTCCTAGCTGTACTTATACTGATAGGAGACCTGGCATTTTACCTATTTCTCTTCAGGAAAAAAAAAACAAAATGATAATTTGTTAGCTGAACTAAAACTTCATTTTGAAAAACTAGAAAATAACTTGAGTGACCTTAAAAAGAAGTTGGAAGAGAGACTAGGGGATCTCAAGGCTTATATAAAAAGCTTTGAGCAAAGCTTGAAAGATCCTCAGAATAAGAAGAGAGATTTGTCTCTCAATATTTTCCCATTATTAGATCCTGCTCCACACAATTCTGCTCATACTAAAACCACTTCAACTCCTTGTCCTATTCTAACTATCTCTAAATCTATCCAAACTCCATTCAACCTATTTCCTTGCCTACATCCATTACTTATTCTATGGCAACTCAAATGAGAAAACAAGAGATGGAGACCAAAAATAATTCAGTTACAGTTCTATTCCCCTTAAAAGAAGTACCCACCTTTGATAAGAGTGGAGATGTAATTTTGCTAAGACATCATACACCATTCACCTATCCCAAGATATTGAGAGATTCAAGCAAAATATCCTGTCTTTTTAGGATGAGCCAACTGTGATTATTAAAAAACTAGAGCTCATTTTTCGCCATTGATATTGAAAATTTGCTCCAACAGAACCAGGAGAACATTGTACACAGAGCCTGATACACTGTGGTACAATCAAATGTAATGGACTTCTTCATTAGTGGCAATGCAGTGATCATGAACAACCCAGAGGGATCTATGAGACAGAACACTATCCACATTCAGAGGAAAAAATGTGGGAATAAAAACACTAAAGAAAAACAACTGCTTGATTACATGGGTTGAGGGGAATGTGATTGGGGATATAGACCCTAAAGGAACATCCTAGTGCGAACAGCAACAGCATGGAAATAGGTTCTGATCAAGGACACATGTAATACCCAGTAGAATTGCGCATTGGCAATGGGAAGGGCAGAGGGAGGGGAGGGAGGAATAGAATATGATTTTTGTAACAAAGAAATAATGTTTGAAATTGACCAAATAAAATAAAAATTAAAAAAAAGAAAATTTGCTCCAAGCTTTTTTGATGGAAAGAGAAAAAAAAAATCATCTCTCTTATCAATCAGGCTCAGGGAAGGAGAGCAGTTCATTGACCTTTGCAAGATCCAAAATGGAACCCCAACAGTGATCAAAATTACACAAGACTATGCCAGGCTAGAGAGGCATTATTAACCACAATGAGAGTTTGCTCTGATAGACCTGGTACATGGACAAATTTTGAAAATATTAAACAAAACCCTGATGAGAATCCATCCCAACTTATAGATAAACTTATTGAGCTGGGAGGTAGATATATAGACCTGGATCTTGCCAGAGAAAGGAATATCAAACAAATAAGCAGACAGTTGTGAAAAACTGTTGTAAAGTGGTGAAAGATTATTTTAATACCAATTTTCTGAATTGGGCTAGTATGGACCTTGAAGAATTAAGGAGAGTAGTAGTTTATATATTTAACAGCCATGAAAAGAAAAATGAGGAGACTAGTGACTTAAGATAGACATTAAGGATAGAAATTAAAAGTTTTAAAGAGAAACTTGTCAGGGAAAAAACAAATTGAGCTGTGGCCATTTGCAAGAATACACAAATCAAACACCAATGTGTTACTTCTGTGTAAAAAGGGATCATGTAATGTTAAACTGTAGAAACTGGAACCAGGTACTCAATAACATAAATGTTAGAAATAATGAGAACTCTAGGAATAACAACTTTAGAAATAATAGCAATTATAGAAATAACAGCAACAATAGAAACATATTATCTAAACCCAGGAGACGAAATATATATAAAGAACTTCCAGTGCACAGGGGCAACTCAGCTGGCCTGGGAAGGTCCATTTGAAATGTTGTTAACCACTCCAACAGCTATAAAATATTGCTCCCACATAAAACGGGTGCCTTCCATCAAAACTGATTGATTGTTTCCTGTCACAAAAATTGAAGATAAAACTATAGAGACAACTGGACATTATTTTCACTAACATTGAGCTCCAGAATTTTTATTTTTAAGATATTTGATTTTTCCTTATACTTGAAGCACATGATACTAGTATTAAAATTTTTTTTTAAATTTTGCAATAGAATGAGTTTAGACATCCATTAGCCAATGGAGAAGTGTATAATAATTTATATCATATTATAGGATTTGTATTTTGTTTTAAATATGTGTACTGGCATGTGTTGTATTTAGAAATGGTTATTATTATTATCCTTTTATAGGACTACAGAGAAAAGTTGAAATAAATAAATGATAAGTGTTATAAGTATTGGTCAACACCTGCCTCAGGGGGGATTGATGGTATACTTTTTTATGTAGTATCTGTTAGATTGTATATTTTTTTTATGTAGTGCCTATTAGATTTAAATTTCTATCTCCAGGTTCTTATTTTCCATAGAGTAATTTGTATAAATTCTAAGATTTATGATTGTATTATTTGTAATTGTAATTTGTAATTATTTTTAATTTGTAATTGTAAAATACAAGATTTGATTCTTTTGAGAGTAATTTAGGATTTGTTAAAATCCCTGAATCAAGAAAAATGAACTGTTTTAAGAAGATACCATAAACAAACCTACATTACATCAGAAGATCTGAAGTGAACTGTGGGAAGTATTGATTGAACTGAAGGTGGTTGAATGCATTTAATGAATGTAAACTTCTTATTCTAAAGGGGATTGGTCCCTAGTTGGCTTTTTGTCAATGTACCTACCTACCTTTGGTTTTGCTTTCTTTCTCTTTTATTTATTTCTCTTTCCCTTTATTATTATTTTAATTTTCTATTAGTGTGATGTTATAGGCATCTTTAACTAGGAGATTTTTTAAAAGTATAAATTAGATATGTTTAACTGATCCATTAGGGAGACTGACCTCCCAAAGGATCACAGGGGTGATTGTAAAAAGGAATTCTTTAATTTCTGTAGAGATGTGTAGGGATTAGTCAGCCCACAGTGATAGGAAGTAGGAACAGGGAAGACCCCTGCTAAGCCAGCGTTAGTTGCAGGCTGTCAGTTGATGACAGGAGAATCAGTTGCTGTCAGTTAGGGCTGGAGTTCTGGGGAAGTTGGTTGTTGGGTGTGACTTGGTCATTGGGAGTCAGTTGCTGGTAGTTGGCTTTTAGTTGCTAGTTTATAAATGGGGAGCCTGAGCTTACTGAAAAGGCTTTTGGTTTTAGCCTTTAGAGGGCTTTTTGCTTCAGGGATTTCTAAAGAGCAAGAGATCTGTCTCATAGGCTAGGATCTCTTATCAGTTGGCTACTAACAGTTGGGCTGCAATAGAAAACTGATTGAAGGAGTGAGTAGTGACTGTCTATTATTTTAAGGAGTTAGGTAGTTAGTGAATAATTTATAGAGTAGAGTAGATAGGCATGGAGTGCCAGCCAGAAGAACCTGTCCTGAGAAGACAGTTAGAGACAGTTTTAGGAAATTTTAGATAGTTATTAGGAATTTTAGGTATATTTATAGGGTATAAGATTAGTAATCTCTTTCCTTTCCTCTTTTCTATCTTTCTCTTTCTATATTGTGAATTATTAAAAGCTACTAGAAGTTTTCTTTTCTACTATAATATCATTTTATAACTGTACTATATTCTAATTAAAACTTAAATTATTAAAAGCTGCTCTCTTATTTTGTCAAAGCTCCTATTTTAACCCTTACACTGCCCTGACTTACCCTGTGGTGAGGCTGGTTTTGAGTCCAAAAGACTGAATAAAATCTTAGAACTGGAAAGCAACTTAAAGGTGATTATATAATGCAGGTTCCTTTTTAAAATAAAATTATTGTTACCCCATTTTATAAAGGGGGAAACTGAGTTTTATGAAAATGATATGACTTTGCCAACACCACCTACCTATCTAGTTACCAGCAGAGCCAAGTCAAGAACAGAATTCTTCTGACTTCTAAGTTATACCATGTTCCTCTCAGTGCCATAGTACCTCTAGAGGCAGCCTCAAAGCCAGGAAGACTTGGGTCCAACCTCCAATACAGACTAGCTATGTGATTCTGGACATATGGTGGGTCTCAATGTTTTCTGTTGAAAAGATGTTGCCCTATCTTGGTAGAGGGAGTTTCTTTCCCTGAGAATTCCCTATAGCAATGAAATCACAGGTCCAGATCCTTCTCTTCAGCCCTGTCTCTATTCTTCTCTCTCTACCTCTCCCTGTGCCTCTCTGTCCCACCTTCTCTCTCTTGATTACATGGAGGACCCTAGTGAGACCTGCCATCACAAACAGATTGCTAACTAGAGATAGTAGCCTGACTGCAATGCACTGGGGTTGCAACTTAGTTCCATGGGGTAAGAAAGATTTCTTCAGACTACCCTGATGAAAATTGTCAGTTTCTCATTATTCACTTCCTCTACCATGGATTACCAGATGAGAGAGAGAGGTGGGGGGAGGAGGGAGAGAGAGGGAAGAAGGGAGGGAGAGGGAGAGGGAGAGAGACAGTCAGAGACAGACAGAGACAGAGACAGAGACAGAGACAGAGACAGAGAGAGAGAGAGAGAGAGAGAGAGAGAGAGAGAGAGAGAGAGAGATGGAGACAGAGAGACAGACATAGAGACAGACACAGACACAGAGAGACAGACACAGAGACAGACACAGAGAGACAGACAGAGACAGAGTGAGAGACAAAGACAGACAGAGACACAGAGAGACAGACAGAAAGAGACAGACAGACAGAGCCAGAGACAGGACCAGACAGACAGACAGACAGAGACAGAGATAGAGACAGAGAGAGAAAAGAGAGAAGTGTGGAGGGAGACAAGAAGGAGAATGTATCTTCAAAGAGGAGCCAGAGGAGGACTGTGCTGGAGGAGTCTTCAATGGGACTTGGAGAGCCAATAGTTAAATTTCATTGTGAGCACTTCAGTTGCAGAAATCATCAAATCTATAAATCAGGGCATGATTTATTGTTTTGTTGGTGGTGTAGACCAGTGCTATAAAGCCCAAATAGAAAAAGAGACTATTAACTATACATAAGGATGCTTGCCACCACATATTGAATTACTTTTAAAATGTAATATTGCCTATGTTTTATTGCATTTTAACATATTTTATTTAACTCTTAACTTTAACTATTTAATTTATTATTTAACTTATTTTATTCTGGTTTTGACTACTTACAGGAGTGTTTGGGGCTACATTGTGGATTGCATGTTTGGCCCCTTTGTTGTAGACTTAAGAAAGTGGTGGAAAAAACCATGCAGATTAAATTTAAAAGTATGATTTTCACAGAATTTTTTGGAGAGGATCAACTGTTTAGAATTTATCAGCACACATGCACAAGCACACACACTTACACCTTTTGAGCCATAGAAACTCTTTGCTACTGTGAAGGGTTGATTAAGGTTAAAGAAAACCTTGCAAAGCAGATACAATGAATGGAAGCTTGAAGATCTGTCCATCAAGGAAAATTCCAAAGGAGAGTGTGACCAGGTGGAAGGGAATTTGAACAAGCTGGCACAAACTGTTTCTTACTCACTCTTTTTCTTTTCTCTGTATTTGCTTTTGTTTCACTCCAGCAAGTCACTCATTGCTTGTCACATCCTGCAAAACCATTTTTTCTATCCCCTTGTATAACACTAAGTATTTTGTAGTCCTGGCTTCATAAATTCTTTCTGCCATGCGATACAACCTCTGCATATTTAGGTTTAGCTCCTGATTTTATAGCTTCCCTCATGGATTCAATGTCTGACACTTTCTTGTCAATACATAGTCTGCAATGCTTACAGCACAAGTTTGCTTTTATTTATAATATGTCTTTCCCTGTGTGCCTTTATTATTATTTGCCTCATATTCCTTCTTTAAATAACAGTCCTAAATTAGGTGTCCAACCTTGTGACACAGGAAACACTTTCTGTTTTCTCCCTGTCCCCTGATCTATTGACATGAGGGTCTAGAGCCGCAGTTCTCAACCTCTCAATTTGTAGGAATGAGAATATATAATGCATATCAGGTATTTACATTCTGAATCATAACTGTAGCAAAATTACAGTTTTGAAGTAGTCACCAAAATAATTTTTTGGTTTGGGGTCACTGCAACATGAGGAACTGTATTGTGGGGTCATGGCATTAGAAAGATTGAGAACCACTGGTCTAGAGTATGTCTTTATAGTATGCAAGTTCTTAATTTCCACTATCTGTTTTTGTTTCAATGATTCCTCTGCACTTTGCAGTTTTTGTTTTAGTTCCTGCATTTCTGCCCGTTGTTCAGTATGATTCTCCCATAAGTAAACTGTAGCCTCATGGAGTTCAGACAGATTACAGTGTCATATTAGGGGAAATAGTTTTTGAAGAAGTTTTTCCTATGTGAGGTGCAACCCCAAAGGAACTGTCTTCTCACATGAACCACAGACTCTTCTGAATCTTTCTCAATACCCATGATAGTGTGCTGTTTCGGACAGGCGATCTATAAAGCTAGCAGGATGTTCTGTACTTTATTGAACCAATTTATCAAATTTTCTCCATGCATTGGG
This sequence comes from Monodelphis domestica, assembly GCF_027887165.1. Lineage (NCBI taxonomy): Eukaryota > Metazoa > Chordata > Mammalia > Didelphimorphia > Didelphidae > Monodelphis > Monodelphis domestica. The sequence continues at coordinate 26,221,759 of NC_077230.1, forward strand.
TTTTGAACAAAAGGATTTTATGACCTGGAGAAGATCCTCCCTACATTTTCTTAAATATGTCCTGCATGTTGGGTTGAAAAAAATCAAAATCTTCTCTCTGCTCTTCAGTAAGCCAGTTCACTATGGTGCTATCATTTCTCGTCCTATCAACAAATTGCCTGTGCTCGTGGGGGCTGAATAATTCTGAAAGGAGGAACTCTGCATCCTCAAAATTGGGTTCAAAGATTTTAAGTGCCCTTTTTAATTCCTAGAGAGCTCGGTAGGGCTCGCTGACAAATTTTGGAAATCTACAGCGTACAGATTCGAGTTCTTAGGTAGAAAACTGTTTGTGCCCTTTGGAATGAACTTCACCTACAGTGTCTGATATCTTTGCAATGTCCCTGAGTGGAAAAATTTTTTCAGCCTCATTGTTGGTGTCCTTGCCTTTTTCCTTGCCATTTTCTTGAACTCCAGTCTTATTCTTTCCCTTTGATTTACTATCTTTCTTTGTTATCTTTGTCCTTAAGCCTGGTATCTTCCTGCCCACTTCCATCCTTAGCCTGGACTAATCCCTATTTTTTCGGAAACTCCTCACACATATTCTTCACTAGCTATTCCAGGTTTGTATCTACAACCATGATCTGAGCTGCCTTCTTTGGTGTTATGAACTTTATGATATTCCTTAGATAAGTGAAGGTCTGTATGGCAGCCATGGTGAAAACATACATCTGGGTAAGGATTTGCCATATCACAGTGTCAGTAGTGAAGGGTATGTTCATTATAAATGAAGTAGAATTGGCAGAATTGGATATAAGATCTACAGTATCCATCAAGATGCTAGTCACTTCACTGTACATTAGATTATAAATCCAGTAACAGGCAATGATTGAAAGTACCAACAGTCCACAAATTACTTGTAGAAACATCTTTTTTTTTCCTTTTCTTTTCTGTCACTGTTTTTTGGGAAGGCTAAGGCCTTTTCCAGGGCACCAAATTGTATTAGGGGGTTCCTTTTACTGGGTTGTTTAAGGTAACAAAGTGCTGGGCAAACACACTGAGAAATAAGGTAATAGGAAAAACAGAATTCTTTCCTCTCCCCCCACCCCCCAATTCTGCTATCTTTTCAGTTGGAGTCAAGCAGGGATTCAGAATTGATAAATTGACTAAAGCTTTTAACAGACAAATCACTCTCTATAATGCTGGAAATAGGGATTTATTTTTAAAGGAAAAGAAGGGTAAGGGAATTTAGATGGGAGAGAGGGAATTTAGGATTTCCCTAATCTAATATAACTCTCAATATAAATAAGTTGTATAGTCTTTAAGATGGATGATATTAGCAACTTTCAAAGATCTTCAGAGCCAAGTCCCAAATCTTTCAGGGAGAAACTAATAGACAGAAAGGCAGAGGTATTTCTCTATAGCTCCTTCTTCAAGGTCCACGGAAAAAGTGAGTAAGAAACAGTTTGTGCCAGCTTGTTCAAACTGCCTTCCACCTGGTCACATTCTCCTTTGGAATTTTCCTTGATGGACAGATCTTCAAGTTTCCATTCATTGCATCTTCTTTGCAAGGTTTTCTTTAGCCTTACTCAATCCTTCACAGACTACTAAAATAAAATCTGTTGAGTTCTCAGTTAATGGACCCCTCATGAGTTCAATTTTCAAACCATGACTTTTCCTTTGGCTAAGAAGAAACTCTGTAGATATTTGTTATGGATATTATCAGTAATATATAAATTGCAATCGGTTATATAGCAAAGATTTTTTTAAGTTTATCCTTTGTTCAAAGCAATGGGTTTGAGTAGTTTATTCTTCATTTAAAAGGTCACACTTGTAGATATGTGGCTTACTCAGCACAACCAAGAAATTATTACAGCATGACCCAGGAAAAACTTCATAACTTTTCTTAAAGAATCTCAAATATTCCTCATTATTCTTTTTGGGGGGATGGGTGGAATAGAAAGGGGTTTGAGGGAGACGAGTAAGATAGTTAGTTACCTCTTATTCTAGTTTAGAATTTATAAAAACTGCCTAGCAAATACCCCTAATTAAGAAAAGCATTTCTGCTAGGTAGTAAATCCTATAATCTGGAACTTTAGTAAAGATGAAAAAATTAAGACAAGGAATCCTATGATTTTTGGTGTTTTGGTCGTGTCTGATTTTTGTGACCCCATCTGGGGTTTTCTTGGCAGATACTAGAATAGTTTGCCATTTTCTTTTCCAGTTCATTTTACAGATCAAGAAACTGAGGCCAGCAGGATTAAATGATTTGCCCAGGGCCATCTTGCTAGTAAGTGTAGTAAGTGTCTGAAGCCAAATTTAAACTCAGGGAGATGAGTCTTCCTGACTTCTAGGTTCAGCCACTCATTGGGCTATCTAGCTACCCAGGAACTCTAAAGATCTTATTTTAAAAAGTAGACTTTTGGATGCAGCTAGCAATTGAGAGCCAAGTCTAGAAACAGGAGGTCCTAGGTTCAAATTTGACTTCAGACACTTCCTAGCTGTGTGACTCTGGGAAAGTCATGTTAACCCCCATTACTTAGCCCTTTCCACTTTTCAGTCTTGGAACTGATACCTGGTATTGATTCTAAAACAGAAGTTAAGGGTTTTAGTTGTTTTGTTTTGTTTTGAGTGGATTTTTGTGAATCTGCTCCAAGAAGGGCAAGACCCTGGAAAGTAAGAAACTTTTTTGGTTGGGGAAAGAAGAGGGGAAGGAAGGGAGAGAAAGAGAACATGACAACAAGAAGGAAAAGGCAAACTCATCAATGTCACTTTGCCCAGGTCCAGCCATGCCCAGAAGACTCTGGATGACTCACATTTTTCCCCACTAGAAATCTGAGGGCAGGAACCATATTTGTATTATTGACTGACTGACTGACTGGGGACACTTGTTTTGCTTCTCCCAAGGAAAGATCAATGGACCATTAAAATGTGGGAATCTGAAAACATAGCAAGAATTCAACAGATCCCTTCATAGCCCAGGAGCACCTCTGATGGGATAAATGTCAGTTTTTCTTTTCTGTCTTACCGCGCTAGAACCTCTGAGGAAGGAAAGCAGGTTTCTGCAGACAGGCAACAGGATCAGCATACAGTTGAAATTCAGGCAAGCAGCAGGTGCTCTTGCTAGGGCCAGAGCAGGCTAAAATGCAAATGTAAAAGGGTACAGTGAATTCCAGAAATAGTCTTTCATTTATTAAAAATTTTAACGTCAATGTTGAGTTTTGAGAGAGAGTTAGATCCATAGGTCCTGTTCCTAACTCTATTTAGTTCAGGATTCATTTTCTGAGTATGAAGCAGTGCCTTTAACTCAGCCTGAAGTCTTATTAATCAGCCTAACCACCAGTCCTTTGAATTACTGGAGTCTTCTGGGCTCTGCCTAGGATGACTCTAGTCACATAAGGAGCCCCAAGACCTGGGAGAGAGGGGGCAGAGAAAAGTGGGGCCAGAAAGGAGTTCTCCCTTAGTAGAATCATCTTCCTTGAACCACTGGGAATTCTGTAGGCAGGTCATGAATGTCCTTTCCAGGAGAATAGGAATCATTTCTATTTCTAACGAAGGAAAAGACCTAGAGGTTAAAATAGAATTCTGAGCTATTTCCCCCTTTCCCCAGTTCCGAAGTCTCTGTCTTAGCCTGTTTATTTGGGTGTAGTCGTTTTGATAGTTCCTTAAAGTCTTCATGAGGAAAGAGAAAACTTTTTTTAAATGATGCTTGGGAGCAAGCTTCCCATAGATAAAGGTCATGAGTAATCATTTATAGGATGTAATTTGAAAGCCCATCCATAAATATATCTTCTGTTGGCTCGCTGCAGCAAAGCTCTTCCCTCTTACCTGACCTAAGACTTGAATTCAACAACAAACACTCATGTCAATAGAAGACCATTATTGAAAGGCCCTTGGGTTTCTTGGGAAGGAGTTGGACGCCTTTACTTTCTCATCTGACATTGGTAATTTGTCAGATTAACCAATTGCAACTTTGGAAGATTATAGAGAGCCTCGGAACATGACACCGAGAAGTCCTGGGTATTGGTCCTGGGTGGGAAGAAAGGAGAGAAGGGGGCAAGTAGACTTTGGTGGATCTGATTCAGGAAGGGCAGCCCCTGCAAAATAAGAATTTTTTTTTGGCAAAGGGGGGCGTGGGGAGAAATAAAAGGTGACAGCAATAAGGGGAATGCCACAAGTAAACTCATCAACCCCATCCAGAACCAGCCATGCTCAAGATGGCAAGGGATCTATTCCTATGCTGGCAATACATAATAAGATCTATTACTCTTATTTTCGTATCATCATTGTTTTCATCATTATTAAAGACATTTGATAATTATTATTTGCTAAGTCATATAAATGTTACTTTCAGTAAGCCAGAAAGCTTTCTCAAGAGGAAATACATCAGCTAAGGCTCATTTTTATTTTAATGCACAAGGTACCACATTCTACACAATATAATCATTATACTTCTTATATCTCATTTTAACCTGGGATCTATGAATTTGTATAATTTTTTATAATTGTATCTAAATATTTCTTTCTTTCTAATACCTTTGTATTTTGTGTTATGTACATAAAAGCATTACATCAAAGAGGGGTCCATGGATTTCATGAGACTGCCAAAAGGGTCTATGATACAAAAATGCTTAGAATTCCTTTGTTAAAGGTTCTTATTTCCCAAAGTGAAAGAAGGTGGTTAAGGTAAACTCAAAAGGACACTGAATGATGTCTGTAGCAAAACCACTTTTAATTCAAGAAGGCTTTGTACTTACCCCAAGAAGCTTGCGTGTATAAAAATACTTGTCTGGAAGATCATAGACTCGGTAGTACCAGACAAAGAGGAAGGCATTTAATCCCAGCCACACCAACTGCATGGAACAGAGAATCTCGTAAAACAAGTCTCCAGGCTTATTGCAATAGGTAAATACCATGAAGAATGTTGCTTCCACCTAAACCATTGCATGTCAACCCCAGATCTCTACTGGGACTATGCCAACAAGATTACTAAAATATGGTACATCTCTGAGCAAATCCCTTGATGTATGTTAGCCTTAGTTTCCTCGTCTGATGATGCAGTGGACAGAAGAAAACCTGAGTCAGGTTCAAATTCCATTTCAGACACTAGCTATGTGACCCTGGGTAAGTAATTTAACAATCTCTATTTGCCTCAGTTTCCTCAATTGGGGATAATTATAGTACCTGCCTTACAATATTGCTGTGAGGATCAGATAATATTTTTAAAATGCTTAGCATATCTGGAATGTAGTAAGCACTTAAAATACTCTTTTACTTCTTTCTCATTTATAAAATAGGATCACTCAAGCTTGTACCACCTATTTCATAGGTCTGCTCTGAAGGAAAAATAAGATGTAAAGCTTTTGAAATTGCAAGGCACTATATGGGGACAGGTGAGGCATTGAATGGATAGAGCACTGATCCTAGAGTCAGGAAGAGACATTTACTAGCTGGGTGACCTTGGGCAAGTCAATTAACCCTATTTGCTACAGTTTCCTCATCTATAAAATGATAGAAGGAAATGGCAAACCACTCTAGTATCTTTGCCAAGAAAATCTCAAATGTGGTCATAAAGGGTCAGACACGACTGAACAACAACAAAAGCATACAAAGGTTAGTGGTCTTCTTTTCCTTGTTCTCCTCTTTCTTATCTTTCTCTTCGAAGGCACCCATCTCTCCCGTCCCACTCCTATGTCACTCTACCTTGTTATCTACTGTCATTTTAATAGCTCCAGTTCAACTTCCCTTATTACTTGTTCTTTTACCCTCCTAACCTACTCCTCTTTTCTTGTTTGTTCCAGGCTCTGCTCACAGATAAATAATTCAAATGAAAAATTTTCAGAGTGAGGGATTTTTTTTTAATGATGGCTATTCACTTATCCAGAGATAGTGGGGTCTGGAGAGAAAAGGAAGAGGAGATGTTTCATTTTCTCTTCCATGGTCCCATACGTTCTTCCACACACTGCATTTTTTTTTAAGAGAAGATATAGAGAGCATGGATGACCCCCAGGGCTCTCCCTGGGAAAGGGAAGGGTGACCAGACCTAGAATAAAAATATGAAAAACATTTCTGGGTCAGGATAAGGGTCACCCCAGAATCGATCCATCCTGCAGGAGGACACATGGCAGTGACTGGGGGTGGTGGTGGTGAGGAGCCTTTGCTTCAGCAGCTCACACTCAGCTATTATTGGCCCAGACCTTCTCTGTTATGCCTATAATTTATAAGACCATAAAAAGCCATAAAATACTAAAAAGCAATAAAAGTCAAAAGACTAGGAAAAAACTTATCTTTCTTCATAATTTAAAAAGAGTATTTAAAGCTACTTTTTCCCCCCCACATTGCTATTCATTTGCATTTTTCACATTCATCACAGTGCCTTTTATCACAGTTCTTTAAGTTACTTAGATGGATGTCACTTTGGAGAAAAAGTTTAGGGGGAAGCCTAGGATTTTTCTAAACCTGGGTGTTATAAAAGTCAATGATAGTCTAGGCTTCTCAGAAGTCACGGGGAGTCAAAAGCGCAGTTTCAAGGTCTCAGCAAACCTGTTTTACTTGTTTTATCCATTAGAGATTTTATTTTATCTAATTGGATTACAAAGCATCCAAAAAGAAGAATAAAAATGTTAGCCTCCACTTTTTTATACAGCACTATCTTTTTTACTTTCCTTTTTATTTGGCATCATAAATATCATTCTAGCATGAAACCCCCCCAAATTCTCTAGCAAAGTTTGTTCAAACCCCTACTTGTAACTGAGTTGTCAGCATTAGCCATTAATTGTAGCTGCTCACTTTCACAAAGTGAAAGCACAATGTATATTCTTTGAAATAACCTTGTTGACAAGTATTCCTAGTACTGTTGTGCCTTTCTTATAAATGAGGTAGCTGGGGTCAAGAAATGTTTTGCCCAGAATTCCACATTTAGTGATAACTAAGCTGGGATTCAAAACTAGTTTGCTCCCGACTCCAGATCAAACTGACTACATCTCGCTGTCCCTCTCGCCCTTGGTGATGCTTCCCCTTTTCCTATGCTTCCCTCCAGCTCCCCATTTTTGGATCACTTTTGGTTTCGGAAATTCCTGGCATGGAAACTTCCTCCACTGATGCAGATTGGAACATCTGTAAATTACAGCCTTAGAGAAGAATCTGTGACAGTCAAGTTCACTTGAGAGACTGTCGCTTATCCCTTACGATACAGGGAGTGCTTAGCACATGGGAAATACTGAACAAATGTCTGTTGATTGATGGATGGATGGATTTGCCAGAGATGAACTTAACCTGATTTTTCTCACGAAAAGGCACCATTCTCTATGTACTACACAATAATATCTCTCAAGGCTGCAATTATATTAACCTAATAAAACAATATTGAAACACTCTTTTTATCCCTTTTCCTGAGACCTTCATTTCAAGGCTACAGTTGATTTTTTTCAGATTTTTTTAAAAGACAAGAAAGAATGTTTTTGACTTAAATACCAACAAAATAGTAGCACAGACAGTCTTTGATTTACAGAAACAGATGTGGAATCAGAAAGACAGGTTCCAATTCTATCCCCCACATACTTTGCAAGCCTATTTAAATTTCAGATATTATTATCCAGGAATTCAGAAAGCAAGAGAACTTTTTCAGCCTGGTTAGTTTATTTGGCCTAGTTATCCTAAATTATCTCTACTTCAAACTGAGCCCAAGTAAAGTGAGTTGTGGGCTGGAGGAGGGGGAAGAGAGCGGTAAGGAGAAGAAGCTAGGAATGTTTCATACTCATTCATGAGAGTTCCATATCACTTTGGAAGATCATATGAACATTCTAATTAGCCATTATTTTTATATCATCATATATGTATATAAATATAACTACATCATGAATAGAAATAAAGACACTTTTAAAAAACATTAGAAACTGGAACCTCAGTTCATTAGCATGAAATGTAGTTTTCTTCCATCATGAAATGTTCATTAATTTAATCACTCAAGTGACTTAAAAACAGTTTCTTTAATATTATAATTTAATATTTTATAATATTTTCTTCCCTTCAAATACAATTATTCCCATGAAAAGATGTCAGTGATGGAAATGGTATTTTAACAGACCTTCTGATAAAGCAAATTAAATTAATTCTAACTAAAATATGGTGGGGGTAGAGGTAGTAAGACCCTTTGCTTTTTTCTCATTTCCAGAAGAAAGAGACAAGTAAGAATTAACATTTTAGATTGTACTCACAATGACAAAGATGGAGAGCCCTTCATTCACTGCCCAGTTACCCATGACTGCTTGAGATGACTGTCCTGACTGCACCCTTTCTTCTGTACTATGTCCCTTTTTCCTTTGAGGAAGTGAAAATACTAACGCTGGTGAGAAATTTATTTCCTTTTCTACTATCAAAAGTTAGGTAACCATTGGTCAATAAAGGATAATTTCCATGCTTAATTTAAATGTTTAAACCACAGCCTTTTTTTTTAAGTGTGGGGTTTTTTAAAATGTTGCAATCTTAACAAGGGTATAACAGAACTATTTTGATGAATTGAGAGGCAATGTTTGAATTTTTAAAATGTGCCTCCTGTTTGCATTCATGGGTATTTTGTGCAACAAGGGTTTATTATTATTATTATTAATTCTTCAATCTTGCAATCACTGAGATGGAGGAAGCTTAGTAGATTCAGGAAAAGTGTTTGAAAAATTGCTGGGTCTGGAGATCAGAATTTTCTCCCCTAGGTTTAGCATGAAACAGCTAAGAGGGGTCAGAGGAGAGAGATATCACAAAATCAGGGGTTTTCAGGGTCTCAACAGACTCCAGAGGCCAACTATAGTTGAACTGGATCTCTAGTTAGGTCAGTCCCTACCAGAATGAGAATCACTCCTCCAACATATCCAAGGAACAGACCCTTGCTTCTAGTCCTGGAGGGAGAAGGAACCCATTACCTCCCTAAGGTAGCCCATTGTGCTTTAGCGTAGCTTTGACTTGAGAAGTTTTTCGTGATATCAAAGCCATAATTTGCTTCCTTGAATTGATTCTGCTCTCTGACATCTAGCAGAATAAGTTTAGAACCTTCTTCCCTATAACAATCCTTCAAATCAAATAAAAATCTAAGATTACTATCATGCCACACTAAATTTAATCTTCTTCAGGCCAACTATCTAGAGCATCTCAAACTGGTTATCCTATGGCATGATCTTGAGGCGCTTCTCCATCCTAATTGCCATCCTCTGAATGCTCTGCATTTTATCATTTTTCTCCTAAAACATGATTCTTAGTTCTGAATGCAGTTCTCTTAATATGGTATGTCTAGGTCAAAGTCCAGGGGAAACATGAAGAAATATTATATTCCCAATCTAATTCTGCTCATTCTATCTCTCCTAGGGCACCCTGAGATCAGAGGATGATAGATTTGGAACTGGAAGGAACTTTGGAAATCATCTAGTCCAGTCCCTTTAATTGATCTACCCCAGGTCACATAGTCTGGGACAAGATTGAACCCAATTCCTCCTGACTCTCTAGGGCAGCTAGGTGGCACAGTGAATAGAGTGCTGAGCCTGGAGTCAGGAGGACTCTCCTAGTTCAAATCTGGCCTCAGGCATTTACTAGCTGTGTGGTTCTGGGCAAGTCACTTAATCCTGTTGGCCTCAGTTTCCTCATCTGTACAATGAGCTGGAAATGGAAATGGTAAGTCATTCTAACATCTTTGCCAAGAAAACCCCAAATAGAGTAATGAAGAGTTGGACAGGATTGAAATCAACTAGACAACAGCTATTTCTCAGCTTTAAGTCCAGTTCTCTGTCTACTACACCAAGCTGCCTCTTGATTGCATGAGCCCCTTTTGGCTGCCATGTCATTGATGGCTTGTATTGAATTTTCAGTACACTAAAAGCTCAGAACTGAGCTTAACTGTTAAAGAGATGAGTATAAATTATAGCAGTGAGAAAGACAGGGCAATGAAGTCGGGAGGATGGGATGAAGAGGCGTTGGGGAGGGGAGAGGAATGAAAGATAGGGGGCATAGAATGATGATAACATTAAATGGAGAATCTACTTCTGTCCCTGCTCTTGTAAAAAAGAATCTACTTTACTCTCACCAGTAGATTAAAACAAAAAAATTAGTTTGCCTCCTCCAAAGATTTATAAAAAGATACCAAACTAGCACCTGGTTCAGCAAATGGTTGTGCCTCAGCATAGATCCAAGAAATGGTACAATATTTATCTATTTCTTTTCCCAAAGGAATTCCCTGACCTGTCCCTTCCCATCACAATCATTTTAAGGGGAAAAGAAATCAGAGTCTTTTCTTTATATAATTTATTCCTCACTATTTTATTTTTATTTTCCTGCTTAAAGTAGCAAATCAGGCAAGAAAACAGAGATCTTTCCAAATTTGGGAACCTTACTCAGTTTCCCAGATGGAAACAGTGATGCACACCAATAGGAACTAAAATATTTTTATTTCCTAGGATTGAGTTTGAAAGGCACTAAGGTTCAGTGGAAAGAAAGCTGATCTGTAGGCTAGGAAAGCCTGAGTTCAAGTCCTGACTCTGACATAGTCTTGCTATGTGACCCTGGGTAAGTCGCTTACCCCCATTCCCTAGACCTTACTGCTCTTTTGCTTTGGAACCAATAAACAGCATTGCTTCTAAGACAGAAGGTAAGTGTTTAAAAAAAAGATTGCATTGCAAAGTGCCAATCTACATTGGTAGATGGAATTTCCTCACCTAAGACTTTTACATACCTATTAAATTGTATGACTAGTCTCATCCCAATGAAAGAGATTATTCCTGGTATACAAAAATCAAGGTCCATTTAGGGTCATTGCCCTGTTTGAGGTTCCAGTTTGAAATTCCCCCCAGCAAAACACTCAAGAAGTGGTTAGAGAGCCCATAGGAAGTAGTGGAGGTTCTCATATTTTTCCTTTATTGTTCTGGCATTTCACAGAAGCAGTGGTCACTCCTCGGCTTTCTGACTGTGCCCTGGCACAAAGTGCCTGGTATATAACAGGCACTTAATAAATACTTGTTGACTGGATGAAAAAGCATTTATTAAGTGCTCACTGTGTGGAAAGCATTGTGCAAAGTGCTGAGGATTACAAACAGAAAAGTAAGATGCTCCTTGCTTTCAAGGAATCCACATTGGAATGGAAGAGACAACAGAGATGGGGAGTTTCAACGGAAAAGTCAGGTGAAAAAGTCCCGTGCAGGAGCAAAGTCAATGGAAATGCCAGTTTGGTTGAATTAGCAGAGGTCAAGGGAGGGAAGAGGATGTGTCCAGGGTGGCGGGGGCTACCTGAATGACTGGACTAACCAGTTAAGTGTACCAGACAATGGCATTGGTCAGTGAAGGATGGAAAGAGTGGCTGCTTCTCTCTCTCAACAGTTTTGTTTTCCATTGATATGCTTCATGTCCATTTACCATAAAAATCCCTATGGGGGGGCAGCTGGGTAGCTCAGTCGATTAAGAGCCAGTCCTAGAGACGGGAGGTCCTAGGTTCAAATCTGGCCTCAGCCACTTCCTAGCTGTGTGACCTTGGGCAAGTCACTTAACCCCCATTGCCTAGCCCTTACCACTCTTCTGCCTTGGAGCCAATACACAGTATTGACTCCAAGACGGAAGGTAAGGGTTTTAATTTTTAAAAATTAAAAATTAAAAAAAAAATCCCTATGTACAAGCCAGCAGAAAATGGAATGTGCTTAACCAAGGAATGGGCAAGCAATGGTTTAAAGGAAAGGAAGAGCAAGCAGTATTTGAATGCCTTTCTGTGTTCTTTCCATCTCCCCAAGGCTATCTATAGTTTCCAAATTCAGCCCACTGGACTGAGGCAACTTCCCCTGGGCAGAGGTAACGCCTATGGCTGAGGATGTAAGGGAGGTTCCAGTATCTCCATCTGATCTTATCACCGACAAAAATAGCCCAGAACAGTCAGAATTGGCAGCAAGCAATTCCCGGACACCGTCACGAGTGGACAGACGTATCAGGGCAATAACTGACAGCGGGTTTATGGCTCCAAATGACGTTTTGTAGGGATGTCAGGAATTGTTGAAGGAAGGGCAGAATACTTGAGACTGTGAACTTTATCCAGCTGGCTGTTTAACTTTGGCAAGTCTCAATACCTAAACGGGGGTGGGGGGTTGGGGGACGAGCGATCTCTTAGCGAAAGGGCAGCTGCTGAGGGAGGTGGGAGATCTTGGTCTAGTCACTCCCTCTCTTTTCAAATACAATGAATCAAAGGAAAGTGGGGGAAATCCCTGAAGAGATTCAGCACGAACCAGCTCAGAGTCAATAAAATGCCATTCTTATGTAATAATCCACGGTTATGCAATTTCATAGAAAACGAAAGCAACTGAGTAAAGATTTGAATGGCACCTTCAGACCTTCGATTGTATTTTAAATATCTTACTTTTTCTGATCTTATTCGCTGATTGTAAGGATTTGTAGTTGACTCAGAATAACGCTATTCGGAGGTTGGTGGACAATGGTGTGCTTGCTCTCGTTTTGCTCTTGTTCAGTCGCGTCTGATTCCTCCTAACTCTATTTGCTTTTTCTTTTTGTTTGTTTGTTGTTGGCAAGGATACTTGAGTGATTTGCCCTTTTCGTCTCCAGTTTATTTTACTGATGAGTAAACTGAGGCGAAATAGTCCGGGGTCAGATAGCTACCAAGTTTATGAGGTAGGATTTGAACTCATAAAAAGTCTTTCTGGAGCCATGCACAGCACCCCACCCATTGTGCCACCTAGCTGCTAAAATAGCACCCAATTCTCAAACTGAGGAGAGAAAATGTCTTTCTCAAGAAGGCTGCCCAGAGCCTCGATCTAAGAGTTTGGCACTCGACCCCTGTCCTTGCCTAGTTCTCTTGGTGCCCTCAGACTTAAATTTCAGCAAGGCTTCTCTCCACCTCTCAAGCAGACCCGTTTCTCTACACTGTTCTCCCTTAAACACTTGGTTCTTCTCCCTTCCCCTTTTCTTCCCGTTCCTGTTCCCCATGAGATTCTTATCTTTTTTATCTGAACTTAACACACACACACACACACACACACACACACACACAGAAATATCCATAGACAAAGCAGAAGAGAAAAAAACAAAATTATGTGGCCATGAATCTCTATTAAATATAGCTTATTTTTAATAAATATGTTTATATGAAATTCCACTTGTTACTTAAAAAAAAAAAGCCCTCACCTAGGAAGTATCTGAGGTGGGATTTGAACCCAGCACTTCCCATCCCTGGCTCTCAATTTACTGAGCCACCTAGCTGCCCTAACTTATTATTTTCAAAGCTGTCTTGCTTGACTGTTTTCTCTTGAGGGCAGGGATTATCTTTCTTTTTTGCTTGTATTTTTGTTCCCAGTGTTTAGTACAGTGTTCAATAAATAGTAATTACCTAATACATGTTTTCTTTCTTTCTTTTCTTTTTTTTTCTTCCTTCAGAAAATCCATTTTTCCGATTCTAGGCATTTAAAAAACTTCAATGATTTCCTTCTCTCTCTCTCTCTCTCTCTCTCTCTCTCTCTCTCTCTCTCTCTCTCTCTCTCTCTCTCTCTCTCTCTCTCTCTCTCTCTGTTTCTCTCTCTCTCTATTTCTCTCTCTCCTATTCTTCTTTTCCTCTTCCTCCTCTTCCTCCACCTGATATGGAAGTATGGAAGTACACACTTTCCTTAGACACCCCAATACCCAAGATTGTGTCCCACTCAGAAGACTATATAAAAGATTAATTTTTTCCCCTTGCATTCCTAAAGGCTAGGAAAGTGACTGAGGCTCTCTGGCCTCTCTCTTCATTCTTAATGAGCAAAGATAGGCATGTCCCAGCCTGCTCCTAATAAACATCTACTTTATACCCCATATTTATGGAAAGTTTACCCCCTTTTGACTTTGAGGCATAGGGCATGATAACATGACCCATCTCAGGTTCCAGAGACCCAGTAACATGTCATCATCATCCTTTACCACGTAGAACCTGTTGTCAAGAGTATATATAGAGGCCAGAACACATCTCCTCTAAGAGGCAGTGCTACACCTGCACACTGTCTCACCCGGCCATTTCAACATGAATTCAAAATTAATAAATTTCTCTTTTTATTTTTAATTTTAGGTTTTGGAGTCTTGCATTCTTGCAAAGGATACCTGTCACAAACCTTGGGTTTTTACTGTAAAGCTCTCTCACAACATTCCTCCCTCTCTCCTTCTTTTCTTTCCTTCCTTCCTTCCTTCCTTCCTTCCTTCCTTCCTTCCTTCCTTCCTTCCTTCCTTCCTTCCTTCCTTCCTTCCTTCCTTCCTTCCTTCCTTCCTTCCTTCCTTCCTTCCTTCCTTTTTCCTTTTCTTCCTTTCCTTTATTGGCATCTCTATCACTAGCTTCTTTCTTCCTCCAAATCACTCTTAATTTTTTTAAAAAACTACCTTTTTCATAAATATGCATAATCTAACAAAGGAAAAAAAGAATTTTCCTCTTTGCTATGCCAAAAAAATGTATGTCTTCTTTTGTACCTTGTGACCTTCATCTCTCTTACAGGAAAGTTATAGCTTGCTTCATCATCTGTCCTCTGGAGTTGGGATAGGCAGCTGCATCTCTAGGAGTTCTTAACTCTTTCAAAGCTGTTTTCTTTTGTAATATTACTGCTGTATAAAGTATTCTTCTGATCCTGTTCATTTCACTCTGTTTCATTTCATACAAGTCTTCCCAGGATTTTATGAAACCAGCACTCTCATCATTTTTATGATATAATAATATAATATTTCCTTACATTCATATATCACGATTTGTTCGGTCATTGCCCAACTGACAGGCTTCAAGGCTTCCTCTATCTTAATCTGAAACTGACTGAGGTTGGGATTCATCTCTAGCTTCAGACACATTTCTGAGTCAGGATTACTTCTGGGGTGATAACAGCCAGCTGAGATACCATTATTTGTCATAATGTAAGGCTATTGGATTTTATAGGTTCTTCAACTATTATCCAATGACTTGAATATTACCATCCCTCCCCTCATACTACATGTACTTAGGGTACCATATTTGGAAGAGAGATACATTTAGGTTTTATTGGTGAAACTCTTCAACCACTTCCTCTGTCCCACTAGAGAAAGCCCAAGTACAGGTGATGAATGGAAATTGTGTGCTTAAGTTATTGTTTTGTTCCCCTCAGTTTCTTTCTTTCATGGTAGGTTAATTCTACTGTTCTATTTCCTCCCAATTTCAAGAAAAGTGAAAGCTGAAAGTGTTCTGTCACTGAGACAAGAACAGTAGATCCCACCTGCCAGGAAATACAAAAGATTAAATTATCTTGTTCTGAACTAATGACTGAAACCTGTGACTCTGATCAGAGCACATAAATTCATTGTCAGAAGAAAACGTAGAAGCAGGGGACAACTCCACACAACTCCCTCTGGGGTTTGTGCCCCACAATGGGTTTTGAACTTAGGTTCAAAATATTATGTGGATCTGTTTTTGGTTAACTTTAAAGAACCCAATAAAATAGCATATTTTATATAGGAATATAAATAATAAATAGGAAAAATGTGACACACTATTTTCACCATAAAACAAGGATTTGTTCTCCTAAAAATGCAGGTGGGATCAGTAGAATATGCATGTGTAGAGTGTCAACCTGAAAAAACACAGAACCACAAAAGCAGTTTCAAAATAAGAAGTCTTTAATAAGGACAAGGAAGACAATGCTCTCATGGCCACCACACAGAGTCATGCACACATCACATAGAACCAAGCTCTGGGATTCTGGAAATACTATCTCTAGGAAAAACACTAAGAATGGGAATTTCTCTAGAACTAAAGAAATTGGGATCTTATATGTACTTTTAGGGTGTATAGGAAAGGAAGGACAACTGCATGGCTTATATGGAGGCTAGGGAAAGAAGATTGTTCAATCCAGGATCCACCTACTAATCCTATCTAGGGTGATCCAGGGATGCTTGAGGGTTTCATGAAACAGACCTAGATGAAGGGAATATGTATGGTTAGGAAACAAATATGGTGGGCAGACAAGTATGGGCAACCAAGTGGGGAACATGTGAGAGTGTGATCATTGTTATTTTTATATTGTTTGATGTTACAGTTATAATGATAGGATCCCAGCATGGAGTCACTTAGGTCAAGTGGTCCTAATACTCATATTGCATATAGGCAAAGATAGATATGGTTGTACTTTTCCATTGTCCTGGCTTATAGTAACCTCAAATCAGGTAGTTAATGTCCACAGCTTGCGACTGGATTAAACTCTTGACCATCTGTAGTGGTCATGCCCACATACCTTCCCCCACTCAACACACATACCCTCCCCCAGTCCTATTGTCTTAGATGGTCAACTCTGCCTCTCTCCCAATTTCCATTCCCAGTAAAAGAATTCACACCACTACAATCTTGCTGAAACCAGATATTATTGTGACCCCAAGAACTCTTCTGCCACATCCGAGTCTGATTAGGGATTCCACCCCTTTCCCCACATTTGACACTACTTACTTTCACTAAGCCTCCTTTTAGAGTATATAATTTCCAATCCCAAACCCAAATTCTGAGTGTATGCGGCATATGTCCTCCCTCATGCTGGCTAAGTTTCTTGCATCCATGGGGATGAAATTCTGTCTGTTTATATTGCAATATTGTATACATGTGTGAGAACTTTTTGTTTGCTTGATGTGTCACCTAAGAATAAAGTTCTTCTTAATATCAACTTCCCTAGAATCAATTTCCTGTAAATTTCCAGACCCAGGTCTTTACATTAACCTAAGCTGTGAGGCTAAATAAAGCATTGACCCAGGGACAACTTGAGAGAGAGGTCAACTCCGTGCCTCTGATGCTGTAGGGTGGCTGATATCTTCTAGTGATGTCATTGTGCTTTCTTTTCTGGACTCACCTCCTGTTTGTTTCCTGGTTTCTGTTGGACACTGCTTAGTCAAATGTGCAGTCTTCTCTAGCTTTTTCCTCTCTTAGTTTCCTTCAAATGCTTGTCTAAATATTACTCAGCTGAACATTTAACCCTAAGTCAGAATGTCAATTAGTTCAAAAGCATCTATGAAGAGTTTAATATGTGCTAAGCACTGTGCTTAAACACTGGGAATACCAAGAAACCAAGATTTCTGTCCTCAAGGGGCTCCCATGCAAATGGAGAAGATAACGGAAAAAAATTGTACATGAAAGAAAATAGAAGATAGGGCTGAACATCTTTTGCTAAGAAGTAGTCAAGACTTTGAGGTTAAAGGAATATCTCCACCAGATGATGATCTGCTGGGCAGAGTCAAGCTTTTGGCTCAGAAAAAAAAAAATCCTTGGCTATCTCTTCAAAAGAAGATTGGATGCTGCTATTATGTTCTCTTAATCTCAAAGGTTTTGTCTAACTTTTAAAAAAAAAAGACATAACCTTTTGATGAAAAATGATGAGCATGTTAATTTTTTAAAAACTTGTAAAGACCTATTTGAAATCATGAAAAGTAAAATAAGTAGAATCAAGAGATTCTAGATATTGATGCAAAATTAATGTTGGAAGAATAATTTGTGAATTTCTACCTCCAGAGAAGGAACTGATATATAGAAATATGGAAGATGTAATTTTTATTCAAAAAAGTTGATTCTCAATTTTCCTTGAAATTGCATTTTATAAAACAGATTTCCTGTATGTATATACAAAAAAATTGATTCTTGAGTTTCCTTAACATTACATTTTATGTAACACACTTCTACTTACTTCTAACTTCCTATTTGGGTGCCATTTTAAGTCCTCAGATTCTGAGGTTTGTATTAGATCCTGAGATGTTAGAATCTAAATGTGGTGATTCCATTGTCATCAATGCTAAGAATAGATTGCTATAGAATGCCAATAGATCTATTTTATTTCAGCAAATATTAGTCTCCAAAAAGGAAAAAAAAAAGGAGATTGTTGGCATCTTCCCTCATTATTTGTCATATCTTCCGTGAGAAGCTTGGATAGATTCTTGAACTAGATATAGTACTGGATCTCAGTTGGGAATAAATTTGGGAATAAGCAAAAAGTCTTCTCTTGGGTTCACCTACTCTGTTCTCTTATAGTCTTGGCTGCTGAGGTTTTTCTTTTCTTCTTCAGAGCAGGAGATGTTGAGTCCTACCTATGGATTATCTTCTTCTTTCTTGTATGCATATTTTTTTGCTCTGTTGCCTTCTCCTCTAGCATGTGAATCCCTTGAGGGCAGAAACTATGTTTTTTCTCTTCTTTGTACTCTCCATATTAAGTTCATAATAAATGCTTTTTTTTTTTTGGTTTTGTTTTGTCTGGGTTTCTTTTTTATTT
The DNA here is from genome assembly GCF_027887165.1 of Monodelphis domestica. NCBI lineage: Eukaryota > Metazoa > Chordata > Mammalia > Didelphimorphia > Didelphidae > Monodelphis > Monodelphis domestica. Next base: position 26,239,983 of record NC_077230.1, read on the forward strand.
CAAATTTTACAAAACCAAATAAAGATTACAAATAAATGAAGCCACAAATTTCTTATATGGCTAGCTTACTTTTCTTCATATCCACATAATAAATCCTATCTACAAGTATCTCAACCCCTCCCCATCTTCCCAGCATCACAGAAGATATAATCAGGGAGACCAACATGTACATATACATTAAGTCGTTCATGTTTCATCTTTCAGTTCACTTTCAGGAGGTAACATTCACAGTTTATTCTTTCAGGATTAATTCTGTGGCTGTGTAGAATGTTCTGGTTCTACTCATTTCTCTATTCATTATCTCATGTAGTTCTTTCCAATGTTTTTTTTAATTAGCCTGCTCATTGCTTCTTCTGGTACCGTAGTATTCCATCACAATCATATATCACAAATTGTTCAGCCATTCCCCAGTTGATGGGCATCCCCTCAATTTCTAGTTCTTGGCCACCACAAAGAGAACTGCTGTAAATATGCTGGAATATATGGATATACTAAATTCTTTGGGACCAATTAACTGACATGCTGCCTTACCATTGAAGGACTTGAGCATTTTGAGATGACAGACTAATTTCATTATTAATGGGTTTGGTGATAATGGCATCAGGAAGGCTTTTTATCCGTTTACAAAGGAGACAGTTTTAATTCTCGTACTCTCTGGAACACGTGGCAATTAGTTCTTCCTTCCTAGGTTTCCTGTGCAGAGTGAGGAACGGGTAGCTCACCCTTTCCCCACCCCCAAAAGAAATGATGACTTGTATATGACAGCCAAAGCACATGTGTAGATTAAGACAAGAATGAGGCTAAATCTCAGACTGATCCCTAACTGCATTTGCTTGTTGGTATTTTTCCGCTGAACAGAAATTTTAATTAGACTTGATTTAGTCTCAGAGACAGCCTTATGATTTCATTATGTACAAAATCCTGGGACCTACTGAGTCAGAACTGGGTGACAGTGGAAGTTTCTGCATTAGAAAGGATGACCACCTATGGGTGAAGAGAAGAATCTTTGTCCTGGATTGCCAAAAGAAATGAACCTGGAGGATGTTGTCTGTTCAAAGCAGATCTAAGGTGATCTAGTTTAACAGTTCTGCAAATCAACATTTTCATAATTTGACGTGCAAACCTCCCTGGATAGGAATAGAGTAGTTACATGTTATTATACGGGGCAGCCAGGTTGTGCAGTGGATAGTACCTCATCTGGAGTCAAGAAGATTCATCTTCCTGAATCTGGCCTCAGACACTCAGTAGCTGGGTGAACCCCAACAAGTCTCTTAACCCTGTTTGCCCTGGTTCCTCATCTATAAAATGAAATGGAGAAGGAAATGGCAAACTGTTCCAGTAACTCTGCCAAGAAAACCCCAAATGGGATCAAAAAGAGTCTGACATAACTGAAAAACAACTTAACGACAAATGTTATTATATCTTGGTTTGAGTCTTAATCAAAATGTGCTTATGAGTTCTTGTGCTTAGTGTTTCTTTTGTATGGAGTGAATACATTACTAGACATGCCTCATATTTTGTATTCAGCACTTTTTTGTTTTCTTCATTTGGGAAGACCCTAAACTTGAGGCATCCATAAACTCAGGACTCTAGAGTAAGGGTATAAAGAATGAAAGTCTGCATAGGTCCAGCACTAAAAGATGTTACCCAATGAGAGAGAGAGAGAGAGAGAGAGAGAGACAGAGACAGAGACAGAGACAGAGACAGAGAGACAGAGAGAGACAGAGACAGAGAGACAGAGAGAGACAGAGACAGGGAGACAGAGAGAGAGACAGAGAGAGAGAGAGACAGAGACAGGGAGAGAGAGACAGAGAGACAGAGACAGGGAGAGAGAGACAGAGAGACAGAGACAAAGAGAGAAAGAGAGAGAGAGAGAGAGAGACAGAGAGAGAGACAGAGAGAGAGAGACAGAGAGAGAGACAGAGAGAGAGAGAGACAGAGACAGGGAGAGAGAGACAGAGAGACAGAGACAGGGAGAGAGAGACAGAGAGACAGAGACAAAGAGAGAAAGAGAGAGAGAGAGAGAGAGACAGAGAGAGAGACAGAGAGAGAGACAGAGACAGGGAGAGAGAGACAGAGAGACAGAGTCAAAGAGAGAAAGAGAGACAGAGACAGAGAGAGAGAACAAAATCATGTGGCCAGAGATAAGTGGTTATTGTTACATTTGCCTAATAAATTCCAAATGGCTCTGGAGTTTGGGTTTGCCAGGTTTTTAAACCAAAGACTTTGCTGTTCCTTCATGGAGATAAACATAAAGGGAAAAGGCACAGGGACAAATTAGACCGAGGAAGCAAGGATACAGACCCCAGAAAGAGGTTTCTACAGGTTTCTACAAAAAGGATGGATTAGAAAAACTGTGAGAGTAGTAAGTTACCAACAGGTTCCTTGGGTCTGCCAAATAATCACACTATAAACGCGAACAATATAGTGAATAGATGATGGAGTCCATTGATGCAGCTGCATCACAGTGATAATGATCACAATGGTGGGACTCATTTGCTGGTTCACATAGCCCCTGCAGGGACATAAATGGACAGGGACTCTTCTTCTAGGTCCTGCTAATAGGCAGAGCTGTCAGTATGGCCCTAGAAACTACAGACAGAAATGTGTAGCCAATGAACCAGCCATTCTTAAGAGGAAAGAGCTCTCATACTGCCCGACTCTGGGTAAAGGAGGTCAATTCTATTTGTTCTTTGATGCTGTGCAACTTTTGGTATTTTCTTTCCTTCAACTAACCCAGAAACCTGGGCATTCAGAAAGTCACAGGGAAAAAATTGCCTAACCCTTCTACTCTCTGACTGCTGTCATTTGCACATTCACTCACTCTTTTCTGAGAGGGATGTTTGTATTTCTCAGAATTTCATCTTGGGGCATGCTAATATATTTAATAAAACTAAATATCGCTAACTGTGTAAGGTAGAAGGGCTTATTATCCATTTCAAATCCATTTGCAGTTCTTGGATTAGATTCTAACAAGCATTAGGAATAATAACTCAAAGTTTTATGCATCTTTGAACGCTGCAAACACTGCCTTCTTTGAGTTGATGAGACTCCACAATACAAAATTTCTTTAATAAGAATCTGAGGTTGGGAAGTTTGGCAGGCAACTAGGTAGCACAACGAATAGAATGTCAAGTCTGGAGTTAGGAGGACCTGGGTTCATATCTGGTCTCTTCCTAGTTGTGTGACCCTGGGAACATCACTTAATCCCCAATGCCTACCCCTTGCCCTTTTGCCTTAGGGTTATTATTAAAATAGAAATAAAGGGGAAAAGTGGATTTTTTAAAGTCTACATCATACATTTATTACTGAACAACACTCTCAACTCCAAAATTGGGCACAGGGATTAAAAATAAAAATGGACTGCACTATTTAGTAAAACATTACTAGTCACTTTGGGGAGGGGATGGCAAGGAGGGGGCAGAAACCAATGGTATAAGGTTTTTAAATGCAAAAGACTACAGAGATTGCTAGATAGAGTTGATAGCAATTAAAGCCTGTATTTGACCACAAAGAAGTCTTCATAACAATATTTCCTGTTCTTGATGTTTCTTATGTGAGTATTGACCCCGACACAGGCCAAAGCAATCCTGGAATCGTGGAAGCAGCCCATAAAAAAAAAAAAAGAGGAAACTGCTTCCTCCAGTGTGTGGGAGAGAATACTTAGGTGAGCAGAAGAGGTTAGGAGTAGCCCTGGGTCAAGCAGGTCTCTTATGATTAAACATGAACCCATAGGGAAGTTGGAAGGTCTTCATACCAAACATAATAGATACAAATCTACAGATTTAGAGATGGAAATACTTAAATAAAGGCACATAAAGAGTCATAGTTTAATTTCTATTTTTATTGTCTAGTATATAATAGCACAGGCTCAAAGAGCTTGGTAGATTTCTCTAATGTGGCTATAGAACAAAGGTGTTTAACCTTTGTGAAATTATTTATATGTGCGGGTATGTATATATGTATGTAGGTGTGTATATGTATAGGTATGTACATATATAAATATGTATGTATATAAATATATGTATATATAATTATTGTTGTTGTTGATGAGTTATTTTTCAGTTGTGTCCAATTCTTCATGATCTTCTTTGGGGTTTTTTGGGGGGCAAAGATTACTAGAGTTGTTTGCCATTTCCTTCTCCAGCTCATTTTACAGATGAGGAAACTGAGGCAAACAGAGTTAAATGACTTGCCCAAGGTCACACAGCTAGTTAACGTCTGAGGCTAGATTTGAATTCAGGAAGATGAATCTAAGCTCAGAACTATCCACTGGACCACTTATTATTTTGTTCACCTACCTCACAGGCTTGTTATTTTTTTTTAACTCTTACCTTCCATCCTATTAACAACTCTAAAACAGAAAGACAGGGGCTAGGCAACAGGGTTAAGTGACTTGCCCAGGGCCACATAGCTAATCTATATCTTCTCATCACTTCAATATAAAGCCAGATTTGAGGTCCTTCTGACTGCAGAACTGGCATTCTATCCACTCTGCCACCTCAGTGCCCATTGTAGGGTTGTTACAAGAATCAAATGATGCAGGAATAGTGAAGCACTTAGCACAATGCCTGGCACATAGTAAGCTCTCTATTATGTTATCTATAGTTATTATTATTATTATCTTTACTATTCTGTTTTCTATTCATTCTGAGTATTTTATATTTTTGTGGGTAATTCTTCCTTTCTCTAGAATTCAGTTTCATTAACATAATTTTGGATTGCAAATTCTAATAATCCTTTTTATTTCTTTGAGTTTTGCTATGATTTTATTTTGTACTTTTTATCCTACTAATTTGATTTTCCATCATCTTCTTTTTAATTATATTGACTATTGTTTTACCAATGGTATTAGCATTAGGGTGGGGGTTGATCAGATGGATCAATCAATCAGTGATCAATCAACTCTCCCCACTCTAGTAACTAACTAGATACTCCAGGTTTGACACTCCTATCAGGTGGGAGCATGTCTATTGAATCAATTGATGAAAGGCATTAAATTATCATATGCCAAGCTATGCTCAGGAGTGTTTTTATAAAACAGCAGTTTAGTTCAGAACCTAAGCATTTCAATGTCTGGCAAATGTATAAGAGAGAATCAAGATGATAGAATAGTTTGGGAGGGGAGAAGAAGAACCTCTGCCTCTACTTACTCTCCAACCCCACTGATTAGAGAAGGACTTGTTCATCTTTGAAAGGGTGGAAGGTTTAGACTTTGCATTGGTATCCTAGCAGTACTCCTGGAAAGAAGTGGCTGATGGCAATACTGGCAACATTTTTTTGAACCAAGGGCAAACCAAACACACCGAAGAAATGGCCACTTCGGTACTCTACAAGGTTTCCCAGTAGAACTCTATACCATGACTATATTAGCCAAAATACGTTTGTTCTCCATGACTATGCATCTTCTAATTCTTCATGTGGACAAAAAAAGGATACTACTCAATTTCGTACCATGAAGTTCTTTAATTTCATTCATTGTATTTTATTTCATTGAGCAATGTTTTAGGAGATAACAAATGCCATAAAACACTAAGATCATGTCCTAAGCTAATAGCTAATAGCAAAATAATATATATAATTGATATATTTATCAGCTTTTAAAATTATATAATTTATAATTTATCATAAATTTATAATTTATCAGCTTTTTAAATTATAATCCAAAGAAACAAAGACTAAAAAAAAAAGAAAACTAAAGAAGAACTTTATGAAAAGGGAAAAAATAAAGGATGGCCATCAGGACTTACAGGAACTGTTAGCCTCTTTCAACTATATGTAGTCCAATTTTGAGTCTATTTTCCCCTGGACTCTATCTTTGTGGGAAAATGTGCCTTTTAGATAGGGGCATGGGTAGAATCTTTGGATGTTTCATACCAATTCTTCTTACTATACCACCTTAGTAAACATCTATAACTAAAAGCAAATTGTCTGGCTGAGTAGTTATCAACTGATAATGGGGGAAATATACTGGTGTGGATATATGACCCATAGTGCCAGATAAACACTCCTCAGTCTTAAAGGGTCACCTGGAATGAAGAAGATCTCACCAGTGTGAATGAGAGTTGAAAAGTAAGCCCTACAGCAGGCATTACATGAGACTTTTTAAAGAGACCGTTTTAGTTTCATTTATCAGTTCTCTATTCTTTATTATTTCCATTTATTTACTTCTTTAATTTTTAAAATGTATTTCTTCATGCCTATTTTAGATTCAGTTATTGGCTTTCTAATTTAAAAAATAGACAGTTAATTAATTTTCTTTTTCTATTTTGTGAATATATGTTTTTAGAAATATAATTTTCCCTCTGAGGACCCAAATTTTAGTATATTGCCTCATTATTATCATTGTCTTTCACATAGATCCTAATTGTTTCTGTGGCTTGTTAATTGACCCACTCAAGTTCATTCAGGCCTTTATTAAGTATTAATTTTCGTGGCTTTTGATAGTGCTGCCTGAAATGATTATTATTTCTATAACATTATGGTCTATAAAGGATATGTTCAGCATTTCTGATTTTTAGATTTCTCTACAATTTTTATACTCTAATAAAAGGCCTATGCTTGTAAAAAGAGGCATCTGATACTGAGAAAAAATACTCCTTAGTGGTCCCATTCAGAAAATGTTATGTTCTAATTAAATTTCTCAATAGTCTGTCAAATTTTTATTTTCTTTATTTTTTGTTCATCTTTCTGTCAGATTTTTTTTCTACCATTGAAAGGAAAACTGGAATCTTCCACTATTCAAATCAAATGGATTGACGCCTGCTGTTCCTTTAAGCATGATATAATTTATTTATGTCTACTAAATTTATGATTTTTTTCTTTGTCTAAAAGCATGTCCCTACAGTTTGTTTTGCTTGAACTATTTTGATGTAAGCATATTTTCTTAGTTTATCTTCCTCCTTTACCTTCTATTCCCTTTTCTCAACTGAGGTTTTCATTAAATGAATGACTTGTTTTTCTTTCTTTTATTTATTTAGTTACCTATTTTGTCATCTCTTTTCCCTTCTTTTCACCATCTACATTAAGTAATTGGTTGCAAGTCCCCTCCTCCATAGTTTTTCTGTACCTTTTTCTAAGAAAAAGAGATTTGTTTTGTTCTCTTTATTAATTTTCTTCATTTTCCATGAGTTTTGAATTTTTATTCTCTGATTCATGATCCATATCCAGGTTTATTCCTTCATTAATAACTTTGTGTTCAACATGGAGTAAAAACATTTGATGTACCAAGTTGAAACTTCCTCCCCTAACCTATTTCTATGTTATTTTCTTTATATAACTTGCTCTATTGTCTTTTATTCTATTGTTCTTCAATTGTAGAGGTATAGCAAGTCATGGAGGATTTCATGTGCATAGAAGCCAAGTCTCAAGACAAAAATTACTCTGTGTCCCAAATAGTTTGATATGATTCCACCCTCTGCCCTCCCCATAATCATTCTCCAAATTTCATTTCATCTCTGTCCATTTCTGATTCTCCCCTCCCAAACATCTTTTTAGCTCCCAGCTATGAATTTGTTATAATCGTTATGATAAGTACTTTGTAGTTATGTGATAAAGTAAAACATTCATAGAACTTTACCCAGAGATTTCACTACTTGACATATAACCCAAGGATGCCAATGATTGATAAAAAAATACCATATTCATCAAATTATTTAAAACATCCATTTTCTTGAGAGCAAAACACTAGAAGCAAAATGTCCATGGATTGAAAAATGTGTAGGCAAAATGGAGGCACATTAACATAATGGAATATTATTGTGCTATAAGAAATGTTGGATTGATTAATACATAGGACATAGATAGACTCACATGAACTAAGGCAAAATTAAGTAACAAGGACCAAGAAAACATTACATGCAATGGCTACAGCAATGCAAAAAAAAAAAAGCAAAACAAAGAAACTGAATCCTGAAAAATTATAATGACCAAGGTTGTCTCCAAGGAAGATATATATGAAGTCACCCCCTTCCCATTTCTTACTGGAGGTAAAAAACTATGGGTATAAAATACTGTATACTATGCCAAAATTTTCTAACGTATCATTTGATTATGTGGATTTTTTTCTTTCATCCTCTTTTTCCTGTTCTTTATTATGTGGGAGATGAGATTCAACTGTATATGTAGGTGATGTAAAAACAAAAAAAAAATCAAAGACTATTTCTTTTTTATCATCAAAGGTTCTTTTTCCCACGCAGGCATTCCTATAGAAGTTGACAGGTTTTTTGTTTTGTAAAAGAAGAAGAAAATGGCCACTGTCTCTCCTCTCTTACTAATGGAGAGGGGTGAACAAAGGTTGTAACCCACTGAATGGTTGTGTTTCTCTAGTGAGAGGTTGAAGGGAGATGTGAAGGAAAAGGGATGTGAGGAAAAAATGAAAGGTCTGAGGAAAGATGACTGTGTCTTTCCTTCCCCAAGGTTGGCTGACCTTTAGAACTTTGGATTACTCAGAGAGAGAGAGAGACAGCTGGAATCTGTCTACCTCTCTTCCCAAGGATACACCACAACTATATCCTTGTGTCTTGAATGTGGGCTCAACTGCTGGAAAAGAGGTAGAATCCCAGACAGTTCTTTCAAGTGCAAGAGTTTTTGTTATTGAACCCTTCCCTATAAAACTCAGTGACAAACTGAATCTTTGCTTGTCACAGATGAAACAAGACTTATTTTGGTCTTGTTCACTATTCACTCAATCTCTATTTTCTTATGAAAACCTCAACTAAACTCAATTTACATAAACTGAAATTTGTTTGAAGAGACAGGGAACAAAGGGTGTTAGAGGAACAAGGCAGTAGGATGGAGGGATAAGGGATGCCCTAACCACTATATATTCTAGTAGTTGGTTTTCAAAGGTCCTTGGTCAGAGGCTTTGTGCCTCAAGCCTTTTTCTCAACACCTTGTTTCTTATTTTCTTGCACTACAATAAATTAAAGTAATATCTCTAGACTTCCTGGTAAACACGGTGGCAGTCTAGATGCAGGACTCTTCCTCTCCTCAGCACCTACCAAAACAGACTACCTCAAAAAGCCAAAAAAAATCCCAACAAATTCATATGAATGAATGGACTCTACAGTAGGGTGCAGCATTAAAGGTTTGTGGGATTTGGGCATTTCCACACCATAAGGGAGTGAAAAAGCTTCCACCAAAACATGAGCTGATCTACCCTCCCCCACCCCACCTGCCCCGGTGCATGCTAGAGTCAGTGAGTGAGTGAGGGGCACCTCTAAAGCAAGTGAGGGGCACCTCTAGGTCCTTGATGGCTGACTAAGACCACCAAAGACATACCCCTGAGAGCAGCTAAACCTGAAATCCCAGCAAGCTGAAGAGCACAGACCAAGGGGTGCCCGTGGGGAGATAGCACAGAGAAGGGCAGCAAACAGCAGAAGCTGTAGAGACTTGAGAGCTGGCCTCAGGGGAAATTCTTGCTCCTTAACTCAATACACAGAGAGCCTGCCCTCCTCACTCAGATTTCCGATGGGAAAGTGAAGGAAAAACCACCATAGTAATGGCAAACACTGCCCAGGAACAACTTCCCAACATGAAGAAAAACAAGAAGAAGGGGTTGACTCTGGATAATTTTTAGAGAGGAAAAACCCAGGCTATAGAGGAAATACAAATAAATGCACCAAAACCTTCCAAAAAAAAAAGGGAAATTGGCCACAAGCTCTTGAAGAATTTAAATTGGACCTTATCAAAAATATGGAAGCCTTCTGGCAAGGAAAGTGGGAAATAGTTCAAAAAGGAAATAACATTTTAAAGAACGAGAACTCCTGATTGGATAAACAGCTAGAAGTCACAAAAATCAAGATAGACCAAACCAAAAAGGAAAACCAGTCCTTAAAGACCAGAATTAGGCAATTGGAAGCCAATGATCTTGCAAAACACCAAGAATTAATAAAACAAAGCCAAAAGATTGACAAAATAAAACATAAAATATTTCACTGACAAGATCAGGAAAACAGATCACTCAGAGACAATTTGAGAATCATTGGTCTACCTTAAAACCCAGAAATAGACAGAAATCTTGACATCATATTACAAGAAATTATCTAAGAAAACTGCCCTGATATTCTTGAACAAGGGGGGAAAATAGACATTGAAAGAGTTCACAGAACACCCTCTACACTAAATCTTCAAAATACAACTCCAAGGAATGTAATTGCCAAATTCAAGAGCTTCCAGACTAAGGAGAAAATTTTACAAGAAGCCAAAAATTCAGATATTAAGGAGCACCAATCAGGATTACACAAGATCTGACACCTTCCACACTAAAGAACTGCAAGGCTTGGAATATGATATTCAGAAAGGCAAGAGAATTGGGTCTTCAACCAAGGATCACCTACCCATCAAAACTGAATATATAATTCCAGGGGTAAGTATGGGCATTCAACAAAATAGAAGATTTCCAAGTATTTGTAAAGAAAAGACCAGAACTAAGTGGATAGTTTGATATCCAAACACAAACATCAAGAGAAAATGAAAAGATAAATAAGAAAGAGAGGGAAAAGGGGACACTTTTTTTTTTAATTTAAACTTTCTTCTTTAAGGACTTCAATAAGATCAATTTGTTTATGTTAATATATGGGGAAAATGTTACTTGTAACTCTCAAAATTTATATTCACTATTATAGTAATTAGAAGAATCATTCATAGGAAAAGATTGGTGCAGTAAGGGCTATAAGATGATATGCAAAAAAAAAAGAAAAGAAAAAGGGTGTGGGGGGAATTAATGATGATACCAAGAGATATCTGAAGAAATAAAATAAATAGAATAATATTTTTCACACAAAGATACTTTTATATACAAAAATATAATATGAATATTTACAAATGGATGAATATTTACAAAAATATAAATTGCTTATATTAACAGAAGAAGAAATATAATTCTTAAATAATTCTGTATCAGAAAAAGAAATTGAACAAGCCATTAAAGAACTCCCTAAGAAAAAATTCCCAGGACCTGATGGATTCACAAGGGAATTCTATCAAACATTCAAAGAACAACTAATCACAATATTATACAAACTATTTGACATAATAAGCAAAGAGGGAGTTCTATCAAATTCCTTTTATAACACAAATATGGTACTGATTCCAAAGCAAGGCAGGTCAAAAACAGAGAAAGAAAACTATAGACCAATCTCCCTAATGAATATAGATGCAAAAATCTTAAATAGAATACTAGCAAAAAGACTTCAGCAAGTGATCATGAGGGTTATTCATTATGATCAAGTGTGATTTATATCAGGAATGCAAGGATAGTTCAATATTACAGTAGCTGGCCAGCAACTACTGCATAAAAGGGAAATCTAAAGGAATGTGATTTTGAGGAGGAGAACAGAAGTCGGAGAGAGGGTTGATAAACTGAGACACACACAGATCAGATTTTGGAGAGGAAGGATGCTTCTTCCTGTTATCTTCCTTTGTAGGGCATTTAGTGAGGGAAGATAAAAATAGCCAAGAATACGTGTAATGTAGAATTCTTAGATAGGATTAGGAATCAGGTGTGAGGATAGAATCAGTTGAGGGAAAGTACCACTGGCAGAATTGGGAGATAAAACTCCAAGTGCAGATTGCACTGGCCAGCGTTCAGGTGAGAAGGGAATAAAAGATTAAAGAAAGAAGACTTTAGAGACCATAGTACAGCTCCAGAGAAGGAGCGATCCATATGGCCAGCAGGCAGGTTAGAGAGAGAGGAGAAAAGAAAGGAAGAGGAAAATCACACCCAGTTCTGTCTTTTTATTAAGGTAATGAGGTAAGAGGTACGTAATGCATATGCAACAGCATACAGTGGATTTACATTGGCTTGACATATCAATGACATACAAGCTAGAGGCATGGTAAGTTCAGCCCGCTCTTTTCAAACTCCCAGAACAAAGACCACATGGCCTGCTCATAAATCATGCATTAGAATGCTGTCTGACCAGACCAGAGCTGAGCCCTCTGTGGCTCAGGCCCAGAGATTCTTATGGTCTCTGAGCTGTCTTATTAACCGCTCTGACCAAGTATAATATCATATCAATACATCAACCACATTTTCCAGATGTATATGCCAGGAATCCTACAAATATAAAGAAAACCATCCACATAATTGACCATATCAACAAGCAAACCAACAAAAATCACATGATTATCTCAATAGATGCAGAAAAAGCCTTTGACAAAATACAACACTCATTCCTACTGGAAGCACTAGAAAGCATAGGAATAGAAGGGCCATTTCTAAAAATAATAAACAGTATTTATCTAAACCATCAGCAACCATCATCTGCAATGGGAATAAACTAGATGCATTACCAATAAGATCAGGAGTGAAACAAGGATGTCCATTATCACCTCTATTATTTAACATTGTACTAGAAACACTAGCTGTAGCAATCAGAGAAGAAAAAGAAATTGAAGATTTTAAAATAGGCAATGAGGAGACCAAGCTCTCACTCTTTGTGCATGATATGATAGTCTACTTAAAGAATCCTAGAGAATCAACTAAAAAGCTAGTGGAAATAATCAGCAACTTTAACAAAGTTGCAGGATACAAAACAAACCCACATAAATCATAAGCATTTCTATATAGCTCCAACACATCTCAGCAGCAACAATTAGAAATAGAAATTCCATTTAAAAATCACCCTAGACAATATAAAATACTTAGGAATCTATCTGCTGAGACAAACACGAGAACTACATGAACACAACTACAAAACACTTTCCACACAATTAAAACTAGATCTAAACAATTGGAAAAACATTAACTGCTCATGGGTAGGACAAGCTAATGTAATAAAAATGACCATCCTACCCAAACTTATTTTCTTATTTAGTGCCATACCCATCAAACTACCAAAAAACTTTTTTACTGAATTATAAAATAACCATAACAAAATTCATTTAGAAGAATAAAAGATCAAGGATATCCAGAGAAATATGAAAAAAATGCAAAGGAAGGTGGCCTTGCAGTCCCACATCTTAAACTATACTATAAAGCAGTGGTTATCAAAACAATATGCTACTGGCTAAGAGACAGAAAGGAGGATCAGTGGAATAGACTTGGGTGGTAAGTGACCTCAGAAAGACAGTCTATGATAAACCCAATGATCCCAGCTTTTGGGACAAAAATCCACTATTTGATAAAAAATTCTGGTAAAATTGGACAACAGTATGGGATAGATTGGGGTTGGATCAATGTCTCATACCCTAAACCAAGATAAACTCAGAGTGGGTGAATGACCTGAACATAAAGAAGGAAACTATAAGTAAATTAGGTGAACATAGAATAGTATACATGTCAGATCTTTGGGAAAGGAAAGACTTTAAGACCAAACAAGAGTTAGAAAAAATCACAAAATGTAAAATAATTTTGATTGCATTAAATTAAAAAGATTTTGTACAAAAAAAACCAATGCAACCAAAATTAGAGTGGAAGTAACAAATTGGGGGAAAAAATTTTCATAACAAAAACCTCTATCAAAGGTCTAATTACTCAAATTTGTAAAGAGATAAACCAACTGTACAAATAATCAAGCCATTCTCCAATTGATCAATGAGCAAGGGACATGAATAGGCAATTTTCAGATAAAGAAATCAAAACTATTAATAAACACATGAAAAAGTGTTCTAAATCTCTTATAATCAGAGAGATGCAAATCAAAACATCTCTGAGGTATCATCTCACACTTAGCAGATTGGCTAACATGACAGCAAAGGAAAGTAATGAATGCTGGAGGGTATGTGGCAAAGTTGGGACATTAATGCATTGCTGGTGGCATTGTGAACTGATCCAACCATTCTGGAGGGCAATTTGGAACTATGCCCAAAGGGTGCTAAAAGACTGTCTGCCCTTTGATCCAGTCATAGCACTGCTGGGTTTGTACCCCAAAGAGATGATAAGGAAAAAGACATGTACAAGAATATTCATAGCTGCACTCTTTGTGGTGGCAAAAAATTGGAAAATGAGGGGATGCCCTTCAATTGGGGAATGGCTGAACAAATTGTGATATATGTTGGTGATGGAATACTATTGTGCTCAAAGGAATAATAAAGTGGAGGAATTCCATGGGGATTGGAATAACCTCCAGGAATTGATGCAGAGTGAAAGGAGCAGAACCAGGAGAACATTGTTCACAGAGACTGATACGCTGTGGTACAATCTAATGTAATGGACTTCTCCATTTGTGGCCATGCAGTGATCCTGAAAACTTGGAGGGATCTACAAGAAACAACATTATCCACATTTAGAGGGAAAATTGTGGGAGTAGAAACACCAAAGAAAAACAACTGTTTGATTACATGGGTTGATGGGGATATGATTGGGCATGTAGACTCTAAATGATCACCCTAGTGTAAACACCAACAACATGGCAATAGCTTCTGATCAAGGACACATGTAAAATACAGTGGAATTGCGTGTCAACTACAGGAAGGGGTGGGTTAGTTGAGGAAAAGAATATGATTCCTGTAACCAAGGAATAATGTTCTAAATTGATTAATTAAATAAAATTAAAAAAAATTAAAGTAATATCTCTATAAACCTGACCAAAGAGTCCAACTGATTTCTTGTCAGTCTTGAGTAGCAGGAGATAAGTGAAGGGAGGTTGTGGAGGATTTCTAGCTAGAAGGAAATCAGGCTTTTTCTCCCTCTTGAGGTTTCAGATATCCTCTCTGACCCTCAGGAAAACACTCCTGTCAGGTATCTTCCCAGGCTGGAAGAGAGTCCCTTGCTCAGAATTCCCCCAACTGTCAGTTCCCTTTCCCAGAAACCTCAGCTGACTCTTCCCTGCCCTCAGGTTACTCTGTCCACCAGACTGAAGGATCCTCTTAGGTCTCTTCTTGTACATTACAGTTTTTGTTTTTCAGAAAGCTTATAGGATAGTGTAATTTTATAGACCTATCTTATAAATATCCAAGGTGTACTATGCTGCTACTTAAACTAACTCTTGAAAATAATGAGGTACATGAGATAATAAAGAATGAAATAAGTTGGACCAAGAGAACACCATACACAGCTACAGATTTAATATTTAAAGAATAACTTGTGAATGTCCACCTCCAGAGAATGAACTGGGAAGTGGAAACATGAAAGACATAATCTGTATATTTCTCCTAATGATGCCTTCTATGATGTGCAGAGGGGAGGGGAGGAACCAAATAGAAAAATAATTAATTAAATAAATAATAATGAATTATACAAATTATATTTATGAGTACCACTACCCCAGTAGTGGTATGGGTCGAGGGATAGGGGAAGAGTTATTACAGTGGAATGGGATGCTCTGGGATCAGAAACAAATCTTTCAATCCTAAATCATCCTTCTCCCCTAACACAATAAAACAGTAAGCTTTCCTCTCTGAGAAGAACAGTGGGAAAGGATTTGAATAGTATACATATGCTACAAAATCTCTGCTTTAAACATTCCTATTTTGTAATAAATTCCTATAATAATTCCTATTTTAATTCCACATTTAAAAAGGATACCTAAAAACACGAATTTTGTTTCTCTTTAGTTTCCTGTGCCAGAAATTTTTACATAGGGGAAAACTTTCTTCCTTATCTGCCCCTTTGACTTCAGGCCAAAAAAACCCAAAACCAAAACAAACAAACCTCTAGCATTTTCTAATTACCCTTTTTCCTGGACTGATAAAAACCACTGGAAGAACTGATTCTACTCAGATTAACAAATATCATAACAGCAAACATTTGCTCTCTACCAGAAAGAATAGATTAAACTTGACAACCACAAAAATACTTCTTGAGAAAGAACCTTTAGGCAGGGTGTTTGAGCTATAGCTGATCCTGAAGGATTAAGTTCAAGTTTCAAAAGACTAAGATTTTCCTTTCTTCTAAAAATATACAATAGTGGCAGCCAAGCATGAGTGTAGTGAGGCAGGTGAAGGCTCCCCAGAGTGATCACCAGGCTGATACAAAGCTACAGTTTCAGTACATGTCAGGTGGGTGCCATAGCCCTTTCTATCCAGGGACTTTTGGATTTGTTCCGCAACCCATAGAAATGGAGCCTGTCATTGTTTATACTTGTGGGACACAGATGGATGGACAAATATCAGAAATTCAGTTCCCCAGAGGAGACACACTGACATATATGGGACATGAAATAATAGGTAAGCTTTAAAATAATTTAAAAAGAACAAGAAGGGAGGCCATTCACGAGGGTGAATCTCAGAAACAAAACTTGGTGGAGAAGTTTTGAAATGTGGAAATACAAAAGGAGAAGGAAAAAGAAGAGAGGAGGAGGAGGAGGAGGAGGAGGAAGAAGAAGAAGAAGAAGAAGAAGAAGAAGAAGAAGAAGAAGAAGAAGAAGAAGAAGAAGAAGAAGAAGAAGAAGAAGAAGAAGAAGAAGAAGAAGAAGAAGAAGAAGAAGAAGAAGAAGAAGAAGAAGAAGAAGAAGAAGAAGAAGAAGAAAGAAGAAGAAGAAGAAGAAGAAGAGAAAGAGAAAGAAGAAGAAAAAGAAGAAGAGAGAAAGAAGAGAAAGAGAAAGAAGAAAGCAAGAAAGCAAGAAAGAAGGAAGGAAAGAAAGAAAGAGAGAAAGAAAGCAAGAAAGAAGGAAAGAAAGAAAGAAAGAAAGAAAGAAAGAAGGAAAGAAAGAAAGAAAGAAAGAAAGAAAGAAAGAAAGAAAGAAAGAGAGAGAGAGCGAGAGAGAGAGCGAGAGAGAGGAGCAAAGCAAGGAAGGAAGGAAGAAAGGAGCAAAGCAAGGAAGGAAGGAAGGAAGGAAGGAAGGAAGGAAGGAAGGAAGGAAGGAAGGAAGGAAGGAAGGAATAAAGCTGACAGTTAAGGGGAGCTTGGGCAATCAAATTCTGAGCAGGGTCTCAAACAAAGAAATAGGCAGATGATGAGGTCAATTTATACCAGCTCTTGAGAGACAATTGTTAAATTCTAAAAGAAAATATATACTTCTCAGAAGTCAGAAAATATTACAAATCAAAGCCTATTTTATCATTCTGTTGATTATGTAGACTTAAGAATGTGATGGAGAAAATATTAGATAATGTAGATTAAACTTTAAAGTAAATCTAGTCTACATTTTTTCCCTACGAATCTTATTGTTAAAACATTTTCTAGGACACTTCCAGTAGTAAATGAGGTAAGGGAAGAATCACAAAAAAAAAGATAAGAGTGTTTGATCCTCTGGGATGGGATAGGAGTGATGGTGGTAGGAGAGAATCATCCTTTAGAGACATGACATGGTTTGAAAAAGCTCCACATTCTTCATTACCAAGTATTTATTGAGCACCTCAGCAAAATTCTGGCAGAGGTGACACTTGTCTTCAACACGCTCGACACCCAGTTTCTGTGTCCTGGGTTTTAGTACCCTCTCCTCTCCTCTCCTCTTTAGAAATCTGTTTCCAAAATGCTTGTTGGCTCTGAGAAGGGGGAGGAAAAGAAAATGAATCATGTAAACATGGGAAAATATTTAAAAATTAAAATTAAAAAGAACTCTGTTTCCAAGAAACAACTTGATATCAGTCACTCACATTATGTTTACAAAATCCTTTCTGTAGTTTTTGCCTAAAAAAGGCAAGAAGACGTATTAGATAGCTTGTGTCTAGAATTAGGAAGACCTGGCTTCAAGGACAGTCGTACACAAACCGATCTTGGCTGGGTGAGATTCCTCAAATCATGGAATGTCTCAGTACCCCAGGCAACTCCCTAGATTAAAAGTTGTCCAGTAGTTGCTGAATTACAATGGTAGATAGCATTTGCTCACTGGGAGCTCCCTACAACAAAGAAATCACAGACAACCATCTATCTGTACTATTTTTGCCCTATGGGGTCATGCAGAAAAATCTAATCACCTTTTTGAAAGAAGCTTAGTCTTCTCTTCTGCAGGCTTAATATTCCTAGTTCCTTCAAACCTTCTTCATGTTATATGATTTTGGGATTCTTCACTGTTGTGGATGGTTTTTTTCTGAACAGACTGTAGCTTGTTTGTTGAGCTCCAAATCAAATACGCTATTTCAGTTGTGGTTAAACTAGCTCAGACTGTAGTAAATGTCTTACTTTCTACAATCTGGACACCATATTCTACTTAATACAGTCTAGGATTCTGTTAGCTTCCTTCTCTCTCTTCCCCCATCTGCTCCTATTGCTGCTGCATTAACTATTGGCCCAAGCCAAGTGTGTGTTTTACCGAAACCAGCAGATCTTTTTCTTATAAATAGTTACCTTCCAGGTTTGTATAATATTTTTATGTTTGTAAAGAACTTTCATATTTCATTAAAGAAAAAAAAAACCTATTCCCTAGATTGGTGAAGTTTACATTCCAGATGGGACTTGACACTCAGAAGCCAAAGTTGTCCATTCTGGCAAGATTCAGGAGAAGAGAGCTGACTCAGTTTTTCAGAGTGACTGGGTATGTACTTCATTGAGATGAGCAATTCCATTTTTTCACAAACTAACAATTTTATCGTGTTTTTGTCCACAGAAGGCATATCAAAAAAGAATGAAAACACAAGGCAGAATAAACCAAATTCCAGTAAAATATGATGAGTGATATATTCTTTTGGCAGTGAAAATTTCTCTGTTTATGGAAAAAAAAAAACCAGAGCCCTGACAAAAAACAAACAAAAACAACTTTAACTACTGGAGTCTAAAAAATAACTATTGGGGGCAGCTAGGTAGCTCAGTAGATTGAGAGCCAGGTCTAGAGATGGGAGGTCCTGGGTTCAAATTTGACCTTAGACCCGTCCAGGCTGTGTGACCCTGGGCAAGTCACTTAACCCCCCAATTCCTAACTCTTACCACTCTTTTGCCTTGGAACCAACACCCTGGATTGATTCTAAGGCAGAAGGTAAGGGCTTATAAATAAATAAGTAAATGAATAAATAAATAAATAAACAAACAAACAAATGAATGAATGAATAAACAAACAAATAAATAGATAAATGAATGAATGAATAAACAAAAACAAATAAACAAACAAATGAAAAAATGAATGAATGAACGAATAAATAACCCTTGTGTAAGAGACACAAAAATGGTCAAATGAATGTCTTCACTAGATCTAGGAAGCTGCTCAGTATACTGTATCTCCTTTTAAAGAACTTCAGTGATCTTTTAGAATTGTTGCTACCAAATTTCTACTAACCTATACAGAGATGCTCCTGTTGAACCACTTTAGTAGATCATGTGCTTGGAGATGCTTTTATAATCATTATGATAGATTTTGCTAACTATCTGCCAAACTATCTCCCAATCCTCTGGGAGCAGCATCCCATTTTTTTCCAAAATAAAATAAAATAAAAAGATGTCTAGATCCTAGTCACAGAACAAATGATTTTACATGGTCAAGAGAACCAGTCCCTTCATAGAATGGATAAATCCTGTATCCATTCAGTATAAATGAAACCTAGATTTCTTTCCTCTTCTCATTATCCTTTTGAATGTATGACCTTTTTTCTTTCTCTTTGATTTCTCTGGGGTCACTAGATCTAGTAGTAGTTTCAAATGCATTTTAAGTTGTCTGGGTAGTTTAAAAACATGGAGTCGAAACAAAGAAAAGTTGGAAAATTAAAAATTTGCATGCCCTTTGATTCTAGAATTTGGGGTTGGTTTTACTTTTAGCAACTGTGTTTATTTAAAATATGTGCTCTTCTAAATTAATTAAATAAATACAAATTTCCGAGAAAAAAGGAAATTAAAAAATTAAAAATATGTGCTCATTAGTTGTCCTTTCTTTTTAATCACTGCTCTTCTTTTTTTCTGAAAGTTTCAGTTCCACCATGATTCATGTCATGTGTTGGTAGAGTTGGCTCATGTCTCCAAAGGACTAGGGAAGTTTATGATCTTCTTTTAGTCTTGCTCTGTTTCTCCTAAGATATGTTTCATTAGCATTGTTGATAATCACAAGGGTTTTAGACTACATAATCTCTAAGGTCTCTTTCAGTTCTGATTCTATGGCTATATTTCCCTTAATAGAAAAAAAAAGAAAGAAAAAATCCCTACTAATAAATAAATAAATAATCCAAACAGATCTGCTTCTCTTCCTGCTTGTTTTTGAAGCAGGATGTTTATATCCCTCTGTTTACAAAAGAAGGATGATGGGAAAGTAGAGTGTAGTGATGTGTGTCTTTTCAATCATTGGCCAGCCATGACCTGGTTGGGAGTTTAACAATTTAAGAAATCATGAGAAAGCTAAGAAGCCTGGTTAAATTTAGGGGTTAGCTCTATAGGATTAAATCAAATATTACATTTATAATTGACCAGGAAGATCTTGATATTAAAGCAGCTTTAGTGGCACAATGCATAGATCCCTGAGCCTGGAGTTAGGAAGAACTGAGTAAAAATTTGGCTTCAGAACCTACTAGCTATGACATTATGTAAATCACTTAGCCTCAACTTGTCTCAGTTGCTTCATCTATAAAATGGATATATTTACAACACCTATTTCACAGGATTTATTATGAGGATAAAGTGAAATAGTATTTGTAAAGCATGTTGTAAATCTTCCAACCCTATATCAGATATTATTATCCAATGCAACTCCTTCATTTTATAAATGAAGAAACAGAAATCTAGAGATTTAAAGTGATTTGTCATTCAGATTTTGTTGTAAAAAATCTTACACCATAATGTAGAAAAGCACAGAGCTCAGAAAAGCACAGAGCTCAGACTACATTTCAATAATACGGAATATAAGATTCTCTACCTGTTTCTAGGTAAAATCAATACTTAGATCTAACAGCAGAATGTGACTAAGTCCTGGCAACCCAAGTAAAATAAGGTATTTTAACAAGCATATATATATATAATATAATTAATAGCATAGTATAATATAATATATACATATTATACACATACACACACACCTTCCCAGGTAATTGTCAGAGTTATAGAACTAACCCAATCACATCATCACTACTAACAATTTAAATTCTTCATTGCCAACAAAGGTGTTATTCTGATATCATCATGACACAGGAGATGGCCTTGGGTCATCCCAAGTGATGTCAATGGAGAATAAGTTCTAAAAGGCCTGCCTTTGCGGTAAAGACTTTAAGGATAGTTCTAGTGACTGCCTGCATCTACTTTCTAAGGACCAACATTCCTGAGCATGGTCATTTTCCAGTAAACTAGTCATCTGGTAATAAATTCTCTGGCTTTAGCATCCCTTGTGTGTTGGGCCAATTATGGAACTGGACCACAGACATAATTGGATAAATAGCTTAGTACAGCTGATTCAACTAGTGGGGAGCTGCTGATCTGGAGTACAAGTATGTGCTTTTTGCATGGAGAGACTTCTAGAAATGAGCAGCCTTTCTTACAGTGCCTCTTTGCCATTTGGGAGATCTTAGGTCTGCTGAAATGAAACTGTGAGCTACACTCAGCATTACTGAGTTCTAGTTAATCGACAAGCATTAATCAATCACTTACTGAGTGTAGGGTACTTGGGAAAAGAAAGAAAGGCAAATATAATTGCTGTCCTCAAAGAGTTTATATTCTAATGGAGAAGCAAGTGTGTAAATAGCTAGGTGTATACCAGATGTTTACAGGGGAGACAGAAAGTAATCTCAGAGTAAAAGGCATTAGCAACTGGGAGGACTAGGAAAGAAGGTGGGATTTGAGCCTTGTCTTGAAGAAATCTAGAGAAACTAAGAGGCAGAGGGGAAAGAGGATGAGCATTCCAGACTCAAGAGATGTTCAGTAGAAAAAAAGGTGTGGAGACAGGAAATGAGATGTCTTTTGAGAAGAAGTTGGCAGGTATAGTTGGACTACAGAATACAAGAAAAATAAAATTTATGAATGTTGGAAAAGTTGGGAATGGGCCAATTTATGACGAGTTTCTATGTCAAATAGAATTTGTTTTTGATCCTAGAATTAATAAAGAACCAGTGAAGTTTATAGAGGAATGGAGGATGACTTGGTCAAAGCTACACTATAGAAACATTACCTTGGTAGCTGAATGCAAAAATGACTATAGTTAGGAGATACTTTAAGGATGAAGACAAATTAGAAAGCTATTTTAATTGTCTGAGTGAGAGATGACAAGGGTCTGAACAAGAGAGCTCTGGGAGTAGAGAGAAGGGATCTATATGAAAATGGTTGTATAATGAGCCATAGATTAGATATAGGGAATGAATAGGAGTGAGGAGCCAGAATCCATGACTGGGATTAAGTAAAAGCAACCCCTAATGTGAATGTCATGGCCCCGTGAGAATTCCATTCACACCAGATCAGAAAGAAGACTATGATATAAATTTAAAAATTTTAATGGCTCTTAGTTCTATATGACCTCTCTCTGCTTCTTCAATAATGAGGAAACAGAAAAGAAAAAATGGGAAGTTCCTTTTTTCAGATTGTTTATTAAGTGTCTGGATCTAAGGATCTAAATGTAAGTGGACTGGAGGAACTGAATCATTTTAATCTTGACATTTACAAAGGGCAATGGAGAGGAACATGGTAGACATGAATAGGTTGCAATCTACTACCCACAGAGATCTGCACAGGAAAAGTGGCATAAAGGAGATCATCTGAGAAATATATGACCAGAAAAGGAAGTGAGCTGGTCATGTAGCAAGAATAAGGAATAATGTGTGGATGGTGCTCCTTTGGTGTTCACTCAACTTCAAGTGGTCTAGGGGGAGGTCCCCTATATGTAGTCTCCCCTGTAGAGAATCATGGGAAGACTGAAAGAAAAATCACACAGATTGAGGGAAGCATAAATGGGTAGGAATACCCTAAAAGGAGTACCAAAATTTATGAGATCACAGGTTCACTAAAGTACCAAGTATACCTTTAATGGTTGATCTGAGTCTAACAGTCAACAAATTGAGACCCTTGATAGGTCAGAAAAAACACTAATATTGTCATTCTTAACTTAAATTAATCCAGTCATTGAAGCTAAATAGAAGTATAACTCACAGGTTCTCTTTTGAAGAGTAAATAAAGTCTACAGTTTCGTGTTTTTCTTATGTTCCCAAAAACAAAAAAAAAAAAGCCATTTTATGGGATACTTGGGTGTTGTCTTAAAAAAAGATTAAAAAAGAGAAGTTTGAACCCTGGGGGGGAAGCTTGGACTTTCAGTATAGAGAGGGGGAAAGAGAGGAGACCCCCCTTTCACAAAGCAGGGTTCAAGGGAGATAGCATATGTAACGGGTTGGCTCAGAGGGAGGAGAGGGGTTTGGAGATTTTCCCCTTTCTGCCTTCCCTCCTTAGCTAAAGCTGCTCTCTCCATTTTGCTCTTGTCCTTCTTGTCCCCCCCTCCACTACTTGAGACCAAAAGGTCTCCCCTTGATCCATTTACTAAAACTCAGCTTGGAGAACAGATAACTTTTAATGTTAACTCAATCAGGTAATACAAAAGGAATAATGGGCAGGGAAGAATGAAAAAAGGAAAGTGGGAAAGAGGGTCCCTGTCTCTATCTAAATCCTTTCCCCCCCTCCTTCAGTTTGGGGGGAACTCAGGCCTTGGCAGCCTGAGCCCCCCGAAAAATCAGGTTGACTCACCCCTGGGCAACAGGGGCTGAGGTTAAGTCTGCTCAGGTTTCTCTTCAGAAAGTCCCTTCAATTGGGAAGTGTTGGGGGGAAAGATTTCAAGTCACCAGCAAGAAAAATGGGTAACCCTCAGAGAAAGTCCTTCTCCCACCTTCTCTCTTCGGCTTCTCAAAACCGAGAGAATCACTGCTTTCCAAGCCAGAGTCTCCTTCTCTGGATTCCACTCCTGGGGCCCCTCTCCCATCAAGGTGATCAATTTCACATTCTCTTCAGTCTGGCATTTTTTCTCTAGTGCCAGCCTCTGTCACAAATCCTCCATTTCCTGTTGTTCACATGGTGCCACCCTGGCCCACGCCAGTTACTTATCTTCTATGTCTATTCTAATCTATCTATGCTACTTATTGTTCCCATCTAACCTCCCCCCTCCCAAAATAATAAATCTTATTCTAATCTGTCTATTTGCTAATCTAAGTTCCTATCTTATGCTAAGACTGAATTGTGATAAGAGGGTTAGGATTATGTGCCTACAAAATTTTTACAATATAACAATTTCTTAATACAAAAATCATTCCTATTGCAATCAATATAAAATTTAACTTAAGTCAAATTGAACTATCCTATGCCTTATATAATGCTAATTCTAATGTAAGAATTCATAACATTTATAGGTTTTTTATATATATATATATGTGTGTGTGTGTATATATATATATAAACTTGTATCTAATGAAATCTGATTTATTCTGTCCCTATGTTACCTCTCTAGTTACAATGTTCCCTTTTCCACCCTAAACTACTCTGTCCCTTTTAACGGTTAGTATTTTAACTTTCCTTTCTATCTATATTACTGGATTAGATCATTATTATGCTATATATATATATATATATATATATATGTATATATATATATATATATACATGACTTCTATTTGTACACATTTACATATGTCACATATTATTTAAATACATATATACATATATAAATATATATCCTCTGGTAGTAGAGATTTATTTACAAATATACAATTTATGGGCTGTCCTTATTTATAGCACAGCCCCTAATGTCAATGTGAAATTTGTTGGTGTTCTAGTTATGTTGTGGTGGATGCATATTTATTCCAATGTGCATGTGAATGTACTTCCCTATACGTGAAGTTAATGTGATCGGCGATTAATCTTACGTGACTCATTTTTCTGAAGTTCATTCCTCATAATGTCTTTGATTCAAAATTATTTCCAGTTGTCCATGTGTCTTCCATCCTTTGGTATTGCTTGAAGTTTATCACCAGTCCAGGGTGCCTTCTCCTTTACAGGATACATACTTGCCTGTCGTCTCACCTTGAAAGATGATCGCAGGTATCTGGAATTACAAGATCATGTGTGTTTGTAAGATTAACATGTGCATGCATGTTAGAGTGACTATTTTGAGGTATGTGAGTGAAACTTTATATAGGATGTTTGTGCCATCCTTATGTGTGCAAGTGAGATTCTTTTTTTTATGTAATGAATTTAGGTATCTTTCTTAATGCGTGATTGTAAGGTAATTATTCTATTCCTATGTGGTTGATTGTAGAGGTTAATGATATTTTAGTCTAGGTTTGAGATTGAAATTCATATATAGGTTTAATAACTCTAAAGGATTCTAAATCCACCCAAATAAACTCCCAGGTTCCGCAAGGAACCACTTCTCCTGTGTTTCACAGGCTACACTAATCCTCCCTGATCTAACTAACCCAAATTTATGATATCTGTCTTGGGCATTATTCTGTTTTGGTTTCATGCAATAATTTTATTTGGGTAAGATGCTCCAATAGCAACTTGCATGTTTTTCATCTTCATTTACTGGGGTTCATGGATTTGACTCAGTTTTTTTTTTTCCAACCAGGGATTGTCATTATGGGATTAGGGGATTTCCTGATTTGAATAAGGTTTCTTTGTGGACCACCCCTTCTGAGAGAAAGTCAGGTTGACTCACCCCTGGGCAACAGGGGCTGAGGTAAAGTCTGCTCAGGTTTCTCTTCAGAAAGTCCCTTCAATTGGGAAGTGTTGGGGGGAAAGATTTCCAGTCACCAGCAGGAAAAATGGGTAACCCTCAGGAGAGAGTCCTTTTCCTACTTTCTCTCTTTGGCTTCTCAAAACCAAGAGACTTACTGCTCTCCAAGCCAGAGTCTCCTTCTCCAGATTTCACTCCTGGGGCCCCTCTCCTGTCAAAGTGATCCATTTCACATACTCTTCAGTCTGGCACTTTTTCTCTAGTGCCAGCCTCTGTCACAGTGTTCATAATCATCAAAAGTAAAAAGACTTAGATTTTATGCATCTTTATAGATATTTTCTGTAAAGGAAAAAGCTACAGAAGCATTTTTTGAAGAATTTTACATGGTCTTCCAGATTACCTCCATATGCCTTGAGTGATCTTGCAAACATGGGCACAGGAATAGGCAGTTAAGGCTGTTGGAAAATAGTTTCATATCAAAAAATAAAAGTCAAAAAGCCTAGTAAGCTATTCAGCCTCTTCTCATTTTTGTATCTTAAATGTTTTCTTTGGGAAAAGTTATAGCAAGTACAGAAAAAATCACAAAAAATGAAAAATTGACCATGTAACTCATGACTGCAAATGGCTCTTAGTGTACATCGACTCAGATTCATTTATTGAAGACTTTTTAAAGAATTAATACTCTTCATGTTAAGATCCAGCTCATTGCAGCTTTCCCAGAGGGATAGTCAATTTCCCACCTGCCAGGAACTGAGGCCATCAAAGTATTTGAGCTTAAAACAACTTTTTAATAAGGCATGTAAGGAATACAATAAGAAATGTAGTGGTAGTGGGAGGGAGGGAATAAACATTTATTAAAAGCCTGCTATATGCCAGTCTCTGTGCTAAGCACTTTACAAATATTCCATCTGATCCTCAGAATAGCCCTGTCAGATAGATACACTTAGTATTATTATTATTATTTTTGAAGCTCTTACCTTTCATTTTGGAATCCATACTATGTATTGGTTCCAAGGCAGAAGAAGAGTGGTAAGGACTGGGTAATGAAAGTTAAGTGACTTGCCCAGGGTCACACAGCTAGGAAGTGTCTGAGGCCAGATTTGAACCCAGAATCTCTTGTCTCTAGGCCTGACTCTCAATTCACTGAGCCACCTAACTGTCCGCTAGGTATAATTATTATTCCCATTTTACAGTTGAGGAAACTGAGGTAGATAGTGGTCAAATGACATGCTTCAGGTCACATAGAGAATAAGTATCTGAGGCAGGATCTGAACTCTGTCTTCTTGACTCTAGGCCTAGTGCTCTACCCATCATTGTGCCACCTAGCATCTTAGAGCATATCTCAAACTGAGCCTCTATCTGTTCATTCTTTTGTGGCTTATTTGATATTCTGTACAAGAGATTTATAACATCAGTAGATGAAGCTCCAATACCCTGAGCATTTGTGGGTCCTGGGTCACTTGCCCTTTCATCCCTCACTAGGGCCAGCACCAGCTCTGTACCCAGTTTGAATTGCCTTTATTCTAGTTCCCTGTCTTTGCTGCCAGCTCTACTCCTCCAATCTTGTTAGTCTTTCCTCCACGGCTAACTGAAATTAATTTGTTTTCCTCTTTGTCACCATCTCTCAAAAGCCCCTCCATCTTCTTTGCGGTTCTTTCTCTTACTCAGCCACTGTTGTTGGGTTATTTCTGGAAACATGCCCTGGTCCCCACCATGATATCCATTCTTTCTCGGCTCCTCTTCTATTTCTGTGACATCAAGTTATTACATGTGCAACCGCTTAACTTAATTATTTGTGGTTCAAGATTTATTCCTACAATAAGACACATTTATCCAAACCATTTTAAGTAAAAAAGAAATGTTTTTATTATTATGCAAAGATATGAATATAACAAAACCAGCAATAATATGAGAGAGAGGAAAGAAAGATACATCACTGAATGGAGGATACTCCAACCCCTGAATATTCTTAGCTGGGAAATCCCTTTGCTCAGCATGTCAGGATGCGATTCAGGAAAGCCCCAGGCAAAGCATCCTTTCCATGGGTGAGATTTCAAAATTCACTTTCAAGAAGGGGGCTTTTATTGGCCTCAAAACAAAGAAGGCATTTTTCCAACTATAGTTTGCATCCTTGCTTCCAGGGTCCTGAGCCCCCAGAAGCAACCAGGCAAACCACGTCTCAAAATTTAATCAAGTCATAAAGGTAAGACATTCGGTGAGACAAGGGTTAGTCTCACAGAAGTATGTTTGTCTTCCAGACAGTCAGAGACCTTGGGAAGCTGTTGAGAACTCTGGCTGAAGTTCAAAGCATACCCTGTCTCTTCTGGTTAATGAGAGTCTTTCACTATACACCAGGGAAGATTTACTAAAGGTTTACTTTAACCTTTAATCTTCTGCAACTGAGTCAAATTGAAGGGGAGCTGACTCCAAATGTGTCAGGAGGGGAGATGATCCTACCTCATCTCAATGAGAGGATGCAGCTCTGTTATGATAGTCAGGAAGCTATAAATGTGTCAGTGATTCAAGAACCATCAACCTCATGCAGTCAAATTATTGAGTAGGAATAGAAAAAACAGAGTAAAAAATTAATTAAATGAAAATGAAAGCGAGAAACAGACAGTGTATATAATAATAACAACTCCAATCAGACCCGCTTAATTAGCTAATTAGGAAAACCTTATCAGGTTACCCTATCAAAGTGAAACCAGTCTTTGCTCATCCTTCGTTGTGATAGGTAGCATGATATAGTAGAGAGACCACCTTGAAACCAAGGAGACTGATTTTAGGTCTGCTCAATGGCATGTACTAGTTGTATGACCACAAACAATCTGCGTAAATTCTCAAGCAACTTCCAAGATCTGATTACACACCAGTTGCTAAGCTCTTTTGATAGAGGGAGTTTTTACAGTTTTCCTGCACCAAATACAATTACAAGCCTAGACCATGAAGAAGAAAAATATCAGTACCATAAATCCGTTCACCTGAAAAGCATTTATTAGCAACCTACTATGTGCCAGACAAGCTAGCAGGCACTGGAGACACAAAACCAACCAAACAAGCAAACACACAAACAGATCCTGTCCTAGAAAGTCATCTTCCCTTGGTGGTGGCAGGGGAACAATGTTAACAGTGATAAGTAAATACAAAGTAATTTTTGAGGGAAAGACATTAGTAACTGGGATGATCAAGGCAGTCCTTATGCCATAGAAGGATCTTGAGGTAAACCTCAAAGAAAGCTAGGGATTCTATGAACCAGAGAATCCAGATAAAAACTAACCCAAAAGGGCAGTGGAAAGCTATGTGGTAAATGTATTTGCCAATAGTAATAGAAGCAGCAGCAGTAGTGACATAAACGAGCATTTATATAGCTCTCTCTTTTTACACATCCAAACAACTTTTAATAATCATTTTCTGGTATTTTGCAATCCATGTTCTCTTTCTCTCCCTTTCCCTCCTCCCCCTTTCCCTAGACACCAGGAAATAAATATGTTATAGATGCTATCATGCAATACATATTTCCATGTTCATCATGTTGTGAAAGAAGACATCACTTATACAAGAAAACCATGGAAAAAATAAAATGAAATGTATTTATTATGAGCATTATAAGGTGAAATTTATTATTCAATCTGCATTCAGATTTTATTGGTTCTTTTTAGCTTTTTTGTCATGAGTAGTAGTCTTGGATCTTTGCATTGCTGATAATAGCTAAGTCATTCATAATTGATCATTTTACATTATTATAGTTATTATGTACAATGCTCTTCTGGTTCTGCTCACTTCACTTTGCATCACTCCACATGTCTTTTTATGTTTTTTTTACAATGGTCCTATTGCATTTATATAGCTCTTTAAGGTTTATAAAACACTTTACAAATATTATTTATTCTTACCACAGTTCTAGGAGATAGGTGCTATTATTGCCCTCATTTTACATGTGAAGAAACTGAGGCAGACAAAGGTTAAGTGACTTACTTAGACTTACACAATAAGTAAGTGCCTGAGGCCGGACTTGAACTCAGACCTTCTTGATGCTAGGTCCAGCAGTCTATCCACTGTTCCACCTAGCTACCCCTGGCAAGTTATCAGTAATAACTTCAGAAGGAGAATTGGTATAAAATACAACATGTGTTTGATTGGAAGTACAAGTGAACCAGGCATGCAACAAGAATGAAATAATGAATTTTAAAATGGATGAAAAATTGCTCTAAATCACTACTGATTCAGGAAATGCAAACTAAACCCCATATCCACTTGACTGGCTAAAATGGCAAAAGGGCAAAGTGACAAATGTTGGAGAGGATTTGGAGAAATTGGGACACGATACACTGTTATTGGAGCTGTGAAGTGATCCATCCGTTTTGGAGAAAAATTTGGAATTACAATTGAAGAGTTAAAAAACTGTGTTTTCCTTTAGACCCAGAAATACTATTGCAGGGTCTGTTAGCCAAGAGGATCAGGGAAAGCAGAAAAGAATCTATATGTTTCAAAATATTTATAGCCCCTCTCTTTATGGTGGCAAAGAATTGGAAACTGAGGGAGACGCCCATTATTGAGGGATGGTTGAACAAACTGTGGTATATGATTGTGATGGAATACTACTGCACCGTAAGAAATGATGAAGAGATTGGTTTAAAAACAAAAAATATGGAAAGAACTATACAAGATAGTGAGCAGTGAAATGAATAGAAGCAAGAGAACATTATATTCAGCCACAGAACTAATGCTGGAAGAATAATTTATGAATGTTTCCTCCAGAAAGGGAACAGAAAGGCAACCATGAAAGATTTAATTTATATGAACCTGTTGGCCTCCCTGATGATATCCTTTGTGATGAGGGGAGGGTGAGGGACTGGGACACTTGTGGACAGGATATATTATGTAGATTCGAAGAAAAGTAAAGGAAATTTGTGATTTCATTCATGTACTGTATTCTTTTTCTTTGCATATAGAAATGCTGGTTTTGTAAACATTTGGAAAATATTTGGAAAAACAAAAAATAATGGGTCATTATTTCAAAGTGTTTCGCTGGTCGGCTGAGATATTAAGAAGAAAAAAAAAAGAAACCTCCAAAACATTGGAAAGAGATTTTATTAAGAATATATGGAAAGGTCCTAGGTTCAAATCTGGCCTCAGCCACTTCCTAGCTGTGTGACCCTGGGCAAGTCACTTGACCCCCATTGCCTAGCCCTTACCACTCTTCTGCCTTGGAGCCAATACAGAGTATTGTGTATGATCAGTGGAAAAACAGTGGGGTTACAACTCCCTTCCCCAATTCTGTGGACATTTTTGAATAAGGAATAAGTATAAATTGGACAGTGACTCTGTGCCAATTCTTGAACCCAGTAGGGAAAGGGGCTCAATGGCACTGACCAGTTGATGTTCCATCCCAGAACTTTAGATATTTAGTGATTTTCACCGTCTTTAGGTTTGTTTCCTCCGTGACTAGCACAGTGCCTGGCACCTAGTAAACACTTAATAAGCGTTTCTGATTTTTGTTGTGGTCAGCAATTTTATCTTTCATCTTTCAGGCCAGAGGCATCGCAAGGTCGCTCTCAGTTATTTCTAAACAATTTATTTCCTAGATGTGGCTTAAGACTAAACTTCTCACTGATCATTTTGAGAAGGTCACATTCTTTTATTGTGTCCAGTTTATTCCTACATTTATGCTACGGTGACTAATGAGAGAGACAGAGAATGGAGGACAGAGATATAGACAGATGGAAAGACAGAGATCCAATTAGAGGCTGTGCCTTTTAAAATGGCTCTGAACCCTGGGAGACTACATCTCCCAGGACTCTCTACCCCAACTTCCTCAGACACATCCCATTTCCTTTGGGGGAGGTGTCTGAGAACTATAAAAGAAGAGAGAAGGGCAGGTTTCCACGCCTTTTATGCAGAAGAGCCTTTTCCTGGGAGAGAGCCTTTGGTCCCTGCATAGCTGCTGGAGATCAAATTTTCTTTAGCCTTTCCCAAACCTATCTAGCTATCCCTAGAGTCTGGCTTGATTTAATTTAATCCCTGGCATGATTATAGCTAAAAAGAAAAGTC
>NC_077230.1:29928850-30018850 GCF_027887165.1 Monodelphis domestica
TGCATTTTATTTATCTTGGTCTATAGCATCTTTTGGGCTCATTTTCTCAACTTACCTTTATATTAGAACATCATGTCCCCAATGTCCAGTTGACATCTCTGGTTGGGGTTTAGGGATGAACTTGAGTAGTTATAGGTATCCTAATTCTGTTATTAATAATCTTTTATCCTGTATGCCACATTCCAATAATTAATTATCAATAGGCAACATTGTCCTATCTATTTTACCACTTCACATAAATTAGCTTATATAAAGGGATGTTTATTAAGAAGGTACAGCAAAAATCAAAATATAACAGCTCCAAAAGAAGGAGCACACCTTTCTTAACCCTTTCAATCTGAAACTTAGAGTAGGTAATACAAAAATATTCTCCTCTAGATATCTAACTCATCAATGTATCATACTCCAGATGATGTTTGATAAGGGCAAACTATAAAATTGTCAACTCCCTCCTAAAGGCTATGCCCAATATTTCATTCATTATTTTTTGGGGGGTGGAGGTTGTGGTAGATGCAGCAATACTACTATCTCAAATATATCTTATATATCCCTAAAATTCTCTTATCCTTCTTCAAAACAACTGGTTCTACGTTCCTCCACCTAATATTTATGAAGTTAAATTTTTTGTCCCCAAATAGAAACCTTTACATTTATCCCTATTCAATTTTATCTCATTAGATTCAGCACAGTTCTCTAGTCTGTAAGAATCATTTTGGATTCTGACTGTTATCCATTGGGTCCCTCTCTTATCCCTCTCTTCTTCATGCTTTCTTCAAATTAATGAGCATCTTATGTATCAATTATCCATGTCTGGTTATCTTAGCAGTTTTGAGTCCATCCAATTGTATTATTATCTAATTCATCCCTCTCCATTTTAGATCAAGAATAGAAGGGGATACATCATTCAAAGTTTTGCTAAGACATAGGCAAGCTATATGAAAAATATTCTTCTCATTTATTAGTCTATAATCTTGTTTCTAAAAATAAATGGGTTTATTCAGGCATGACTTATTCTTTATTTCCTTTAAACCTTTACTTTCTATCGGCATCAATTCTAAGACAGAAGCACAATAAGGGCTAGGATACCACAGTTAAGTAATTTGCCCAGAGTCACACTACTAGGAAGTATCTGAGCCCAGGTCCTCTCCCATCAATGCTTGTCATGTATGACTTGATCCTATTTCAAATTATGTCTTCCTTTCAATGTACAGATGATCAGATTTTGAACAAAAGGTTGAGAATAGATTTGCACACAATACCAATATTTCAACTTCTCTAAACTAGCTAGGCTGTAGATCTCAGTACCAGATTTATCCACTGGCTTACTAGCAGCACTCTATAGCAGGGGAAGATAGGGAGAAAACTGCTTTTATCTATCCAGTTGGATGTGACCAGTTTGAGCATATGCACCAAGACACCCAAGGGGCATGACCCAAAATGACTTATAAAGGTTTTTGAAGGAATGAGCACCTTAGAAGTGTTGGTATACATTGACAATATTGCCGTCTTTGGGAAAACACTTGAAGGCTATGAACAGAGATTGATGAAACTCTTGGATTCATTAGAAGACAATAGCCTGAAACTTTCCATTGATAAGAACCAGTTTCCCTGAGCTTCTGAGTCACATAGCTTCAAGTATGGGTATGGATCCAGAAATTAAACCTGTTTATTAGTTGACCATGTTATGTAAACTCTCTTAATCTGTCAAGGTTTTTCTAGGATATGGTGGATATAATTATAAAAATAAAATGGTTAGGAACAACAGTCCTATTGCTAATCCAATGAATGTCTTAATTTGTGCATGTTTAATTCATGAGGCACAGAAGTAGAAGGGCAAGAAATGCAAAGTCATCATAAAACCCACAAAGCTGTTTTTGGTCGTATGGATGGACAGATGTGAAGCTTTCACAAACTTCATCAACTGCCTCACACATGGATCAGTGTTAGCCTAGAAAGAATCAAACAAGTTTTTTCTCCTCCTTACAGATGGTAGCCCGGAGGACATGGCAACAGTTCTGTATGAAAAGATTAATGGTCGCCAGAAACAAGTTGCATTGTCTAGCAAAGACTTGAGTAATAATGAGACACCATATGTATGTTGGAGTTCTGGCTTTTGAATGATCAATAAATAAGAAGTTCAAAAACTATTTATATGTGGCAAAAGTCAAAGTATGTCCTGACAAAAATGTACTGATATATTCTGTCTAAGGCAAAGTTCGATTCTGCTTGTGAGAAATGGAAAGTCAACTACGAATACAAAATTCACTACTGGTTAGGGAAGATTAATGGGCTATAGATTCCTTGTCCCAAGGTTAATATAAGGAATTGTGGCAATACTCAAAGGAAAGGGTGCCATATGTTACATCCAAGAATCTAGGCGACAGAAAAGTGAATGGCAATATAGCTGAAAGTATGGGACTTCCGACAGACATCATGAAAGCAGCATATGTGAAACCTGCATCAATAAACTTAATTTCTTTGCCTTTCTTTCTTATGGAAGATCAATGGTTAAAAAAGAGGGAAAAGGGGAATGAGAACAGTGAAACAAACCAATAAATTATTATAAAAAATTCAATTGTTTGTCTCCTGAAAGTACTACATGGTTGGAGTAATGGCAGAAGTTAGAGGTAAGTAATGATGTATTGTAAAGAATAGTTCACTGATTCCACATATGGTATCAAGAAAGAAAGTGATGCCACCCAGTACACCTCACTGTAGATTGTAAAGTCTTTTTATAATTATTTTAGATGTATTGATCAAGAAAGAAACCTAGAACTAGTGATGAGCAGATTCTGATTTCTGAGATTATGGCACTAAGAAGTACAAGATTGATGCTTGTTAATTACATAAAGTATTATCAATTTTGGCTGCATAGCTATGGGACAGCAGCCTATACAAACCTTTGGAAGCTGCCAATACTAACTTCTTATGTTTGGAAGAAGATAGGAAAAACACAAACAATTATTAGTGGTCATTGGTCAATTTGTAAGGCATAATCAACTGGAAAATGGAAACTTTCCACAGATAAAATATAGTGGAGGTATATTTCTGCATGTGGACTTTTTGACAAGATTCATTCAAAGGCAAAAATGCTCAAAGTACACTGTTAAAGATGCTATCCTTTGCCAGCATCAAGAAATCTAAATATTTTACCACCATTTGTAAGACATAAAACCTGAACATATAATGTTGATAGAGGTTAGGGACACTGATAAAAGAAGAAAAAAAAACAGCAGAGTCAACATTTTGGTTTTTTCTGGCACATTAACATAAGCCCACTAAGAAGGAAGCTTCTGGCTTGATGACCTCCTGATGTTTGGGTATATAGAGATAAAGAAAAAGACAAAGAAACGGACAGAGAGATAGGCATGCATACAAAGAAAACTGAAGATAAGAGGAAAGGTATTAGCATAAGGCAGGATTAGGAAAGATTTTATGAAAAAGATAGGATTTGGTTAAGTCAAAATGGTAAATTAGGGGACTGCTACCCAGCTGAATTCTCCTAACATTCCCTCCAAATAACTTTAAAATAATACCTCAAATAAAAAATGAATCAACAGATTCACCAAAAAGTTAGGGTGAGGTGGTTTTTGTGTTTTGTTTTGTTTTCCTGGCCCCAGAAAATATAAGTGATAGCCAGAAGTCTGCAAAATAGGGGTTGGGGTCAGGTGGAGGTCTATCCCAAGATCACACACACACAGCAGTGGGGTAGCAACAAGTAGCTTTGGGAGCTCTCAGCCTTGAGAGATTGAGGGTGTCAACATGGAATCTAGGAATCCCAAACTTGTTACCTAGTGAGATCTGATGAACCCCAATTTTAGATTTAGCTTGTAGATTGGAGACCCCAAAAGTTTGTCCTTGTTTCCAGTTCCCAAGAGAAATCTACCCTGAAGGGAAATGATGACCCTGGGTGAGATAAGCATATGCTAAGGACATTCTTTGTTTTAGGTAGCCATCTCCTGTTGTATTAAAACCTTTCTCAGGAAGATCCACACCTGAGCAGGAACCATCCTTCAGTATCTATTGTAAGCAGCCCCTTCTCTTACATCCTAGCCTCTAGCTATGATTCTTTTCCCTAGCTTGATTGTATCTTGTCAGTGTAGTTTGAACACTCCCATTTTCCTTGTAGCCATAGTAATGTCAATCATCTTTCCCTACCCCTGGATTTCCCAAATGGTATATAAGTTCCCCAAATTCTTTTGTTCCTCGGAGTTGTCATCTAGCATTGTGGCACTCCCTAGGGATAACATCCCCAGAGTCCAGGGTTTGCACCCTGAAAAGGTTGTGGTGCCGACTCTGAGTAAAGGGCCAAATTGGACTTATCCCTATCCTGATTAAAGACTTGGTTTTTCTAACTATTTAATAGTTCTGTGTTATTTCCAAGTTAACAAGGGTGTGAGACAATTGCTTAGAAGGGGATTGTACAAGAGATCATTTGCAGGTATTGGGTACAGCTGACACTGATTAGCAACTCTGTTGTTCATACTCCATTCTGTGGCACGGTTTCAAAGCAGAAAGGAGTCTTGTTGATCAATCTTAAGGGAATAGGGGCCCTGGCAACAGAAAAGAAACATTGGTCCATGCAGCTACAGGAAACTGGGAACCCTTCCTAGGCAAATACTAGATCACACAGTAACAGAGCAATGACCACACTTCTCTCAGGATCACGCCATGTTAGCAGCAACAAAACTTTGCATATGCTCAGAATTAGTTCTGAAAACTTAAAAAAAAAGGCACAAAAAAGCCTGAAACCTGGAACAGTGGCATCCTAACCCAAGGTGAACAGAGTCCAACTTTAATATCAATTTCAAATTTAAGAAATTGCCTAGAAAAGGGAGCAAACAAAGAAAAAAAGAATTTGTTACTAATATGGCAGGGAAGACCAAGAAAAAAATTCAGAAGAAGATGACAAAGTAAAAATAGTTACAAAGCCTTAAAGAAAAATGCTAAGTGAACCCAAGCCAAACCAGAATAACTAGAAGGATTAAAGAAAGAGGTAAGAATAGGAAAGGAAAAATTGGGATGCAAAATAAGAGTAATGCAAAAAAATTTATGAAGAGAATTAAAGACTTGGTAAAACAGAAGCAAAAAGTACTGAAGAAATTACCTTCAAAAAAGCAGAATTAGTCTATTGGTAAAAGAGATACAAAAATTAATTGAAGAAAATAAAGTTTTAAAAAGCATAATTGGCCAAATGAAAAAAGACATACAAAAGTTCACTGAAGAAAATAATTTCCTAAAATTAGAATTAGATAAGTGGAAACCAATGGCCCCACACTACACCAACAAACAATAAAACAAAGTATAAACAACAGGGGGAAAAAAGAAAATGTGAAATATCTTATTGGGGGGGGATTGGCTGGGAAAATAGAATAAAGAGAGGTAATTTAAGGACTGTCATAATACCTGAATGCAATGATATGAGAGAGAGAGAGAGAGAGAGAGAGAGAGAGAGAGAGAGAGAGAGAGAGAGAGAGAGAGAGAGAGAGAGAGTCAGCAGAGAGGGAGTCTAGAAATTACTAAGGAAAAACCCATGTATCTTAAATACAGAAGAAAAATAAATTGAAAGAATCCAGCAATTGAATTGACAAAGAGATCCTAAAATGAAAACTCCAGAAATAGATAGCCAAATTCCAAAGCTTCCAGGTCAAAGAGAAAATATTTCAAGTAACCAAGAAAGAAATAATTCAAATATCATGGATCCATCCAGGATCACACAAAATTTAGCAGTCTGTGTTAAAGGAGACAAGAGATAGGAATATGATATTCCATAAAGCAAAAAAGCTAGAATTACAACTAAGAATCATGAACCAAGCAAAACTGGTTGTATATTTAATGAAATAGAGAACTTTTAAGCATTCAAGGTGAAAAGACCAGAGCTGAATTTTTTTAAAAAAATGGTTAATTCCCTATGAGAAAATCAATGAAAATGATTTTGATAGAAAAAGAAAGAAAAAAGTAGGATTTAAGCTGAAACTTGAAGGAAGTTAGAAATTCAGGACACAGAGATGGGGCAGAAGAAGATTCCAGTTGTATTGGATAGTCATTGAAGATACACAGTAAAGAGGTAAAGTGTTTAGTGTAATGAACAGCAAGGAGACCAGTATTACTGTAGTATACAGTAATATGAAAGAGAATGTTAGACATAAAAAGACAAAAAAGGTAGAAAGGAATAATGTTATAAAGAGCTTTAAAAGTGAGAAGATTTTATACTGGTTGTAATAAGGAACTACTGCATTTTATTGAATGGGTGGTCAGTGGATGGTGGAGACATGATCAGACCTTCACTTTAGGACTAGTACTTTAACAGATGAGTGGACAAATATCTTGTGTGAGAACTTTGAATCAAAGAGATCAACCAGCGGGTTTCTGCAATACTCAAACATGAGGTGATTTGAACCTGTGCTAGAGTATCAAAAGTGTCAAAAAGAAGATGGAAACAATATAAACAAGACTTAGCAACTGATTGGCAACAGATAGAAAATAATAATATGATGCATAATTTTCATCATGAAGACCTTCAACAAAATGATAGAGAAAGAATTGTATTCATATAAAACAAAATTTAGCAAATCCATGGAAGGCTACACCTTAACAAGCTGTGGACTGGACAAACTTAATATGTTCTAGAGAACAGAAGTTTTTAACCATTTGTTTTTTTTTTCCCTGTACCATACTGGCAAACTCTGAGTTTTCTATCAGAATAAAGTTTTCAATGCATAGAATAAAATTTATAGAAATTCAAAGCAACCATTTATATTGAAAAAACATTAAAACAAAAATGAGTTTGCAGACCTCAGGTTAAAAATTCCTACTCATTAGAAATGTCATTGTTGTTGTTATTAAGTCATTTTTCAATGCAATTTTTTGTTTGTCCAACTTGGACAATGTGTCCAATTTTTCATGACCCCTTCTGCAGTTTTCTTGACAAAGATTCAAAAGTGATTTTCCATTTCCTCCTCTAGATCATTTTACAAATGAGGAAAGTGAAGTAAACAGGGGTAAGTGACTCACCCGCAGTCACACAGCTAGTACGTGTATGAGGCCAAATTTGAATTCAGAAAAATTGTCTTCTTGACTTCAGGTCTGGTTACTTTATTCATTATGCCACCTAGCTGCCTCTTCAGAAATAGGAGAACAGAGGGAAGCTGGGTGGTTTAGTGGATTGAGAGCTAGGCTTAGAGACAGGAGGTCCTAGGTTCAAATCTGGCCTCAGATACCTTCCAGCTGTGTGACCCTGGGCAAGTCACTTGACCCCCATTGCCTAGTCCTTACCACTCTTCTACCTTGAAGCAAATACACAGTATTGACTGCAAGATAGAAGGTAAGGGTTAAAAAGAAAAAGAAATGGGAGAATATTTTTTACAATAATGACAATATTTTAAAGATAAACAACTTTGGAAGACTTAATAACTCTGATCAACACAATGACCAACCACAATTCCATGCAGTCCATGATGAAACATGCTACCCACCTCCAGGTAGAAAGATGGTTCACTCAGTGTGCAGATCAAAGCACATGTTTGCATGTTTTTTCACATGGTCAACGAATAAATTTGTTTTGCTTGACTATACATATTTGTAACACATTTTGTTTTCTTGCTTTCTCAAGAAGAAAAGAAGGTTATGAGGGAAAATAAAAGATTTATAAATAAGATAAAACTGAATTTTAAAAACCAATCTAGGGGAAATTGGAGAAATAGTTACCCATGTTACCAGTCAAAAATGCTAATATTTCTTCATGTTTATACGGAGCTTCCTGTTCCCATAATAAAGAGACCTGCTTATCCTTGGGACTTCCTGGGGACATCTCTGCCTCTCACCTAAGCCCAGACATCTATCATACCCCAGCACTGCTGTGGAGTCAGGAGGTGGCTGCTCTCCTTTCAACTGTCTCCTGCCCCATTGTGGTAGGACATGTAAGTACCAGCAAGACATACACATCCTTCACCAGCAGAGTGAGCCCTCAAGATTCCTTTTGCTCCCTACTCCCCTAACACTTGAGAGCTCCCAAGGAACAGCCCGGCTCTGGAAGACAGGGAGAGGGAGAAGTCCTAAAGCCCCCAATCCCCTTGCCCAGGGCATGCTTGGAATCCAGACTTAAGAAGGGAATATGTTTAGGAGTGATGGATAACCTGTTGCCTTGTTGATGGTGATGATGGTTGGAGGGTTACTATGCTGGAGCACATAACTCCCCAACTCCTTGTTGGATGTGGAAGGCAAATTCAAACATGGTGGTGGCCAACACTGGTGAATACGATATTGAGGGCTCAGACAAAGGTGCAGATTTGAGGGCTGTGAGGAGATTTGAGTAAAATGAAGACAGGAGGTCCATTCTCACTATTGACATATTTGTGCATCAGGAGCTTGGCATAGTGAGTGGTAAGCAATGCCTGAGGAAAGGTATTGGTCTTCTACCTCTCAATTCCTGGGACAGTCACAGAGTTACTTGGGGAAATCACTCCTCCTGCAGTCTCTAAAGATACATGATGAGAGTTGTCTTCCACTAGATGAAGGATCCAACAAGCATTCATTGTCTTATTCCACAAAACCATTTTCTCAGGCTGCAAGATGACTTCTCTATGCTAGATACTGCAGGAATGTCTTGAGGATGAATGTCTTGCCATGGAAAGGAATTTCAATAGTGTACACTGTGTTTCCATACACCTTAATGTTTTTAAACATCCAATTCTCTTCTTGAGCCAGTATCTGTTGGCATAATTAATAGGAGGTTTCTGAATCAGGAAGACATAGGTTCAAGCCATACCTCTGACAAAAATAGGTTGTGTGACTCTGGGTAAGTCACTAAACCTCTAACATGATAGTGTCAAACTCAGATAGAAATGGCCCATACAGAAGGATCCCTGTGTTCCTTGGTCTTAGTTTTCAGATGTGATATTTTTTAGTTGCTGTATCTTCGTTTTTAAATGTGACATTATCTGTTTCATTTTAATTTTATCTATTTTTGTTATTTTCTAATTACATTTTAATTTGGTTCAATTGGTAGATAAGTGTGTTATGGGCCAATAGCAGTCTTCCAGAGGAGTGTTTGACTGTTGTGTTTATAGGAAAAACACTGTTGTGTTTATAGGAAACTAATTAATATTCCAAATGACTAAGAAAGTTTCATTCCATAGCAATGCATGGAGCTTCCTCACTAAGTTCCCTACACAGATGAAATATAATTTTTGGCTTCCAAAATATTTACTTTCTTTAAGCAGCCATAGAGTATTTGACTCACATTTGTCTTATAGTCACATAAAACTCTCAGGTCATTTTCAAAGAAACTGATGCCTCCATATTATCATTGTAGTAATTTCTTTTCCAAACCTAAGGGCAAGACTATTTTTGTGTCTTACAAGACTGATCTGTAATTATTCCATTCTGTCATAATTGCTATCTATCACAGATATGAAGAAAAAATTGACTCCCATGAATCTGATCTAATTCAAATGTAGTCTACCACAAAGCAAGAATACAATAAAAAGCTCTTAAGGAACTCCCTGGACCAACTTGGTCATAATTTCACATTTCCTTCTCAAGTTTATCCTCATTAATAAGTTGCTGCTGAGGAGTTTCATTGAACTAAGAAATTTTACTTGATGAGTCTGAAAGAATGCATGAGAGTCCCCAAAAGATTACAAAATTTATTATTTCCTTCTGTCTAACACCGTTGAGTGTTAATTAAAAAAGGAGAGAACAATTAATCAATTGGGAACTCTATAATAATAACCTCTTCTGGGTCCAAGGTCTCTGGGAAAAAAAATGAATACAAACTCTTTTTTTTTTCTTTCTTCTTTAAACTAAAGTGTGTTTTCAATAGTAGATTTAGTTGATTTCCTTCACTGTGTCAAAATCAGAGGTCTGAATGTTCAGGGAACCACAGTAACTTAAACAAATTAAAATGGAAAGGGTAAATAGATTTAAGCAGAAACCCCTCCTAGGCATTAAATCTATTGAGCATTTCTGATTAATCAAGAACACTGCATTTCTTCCCCTTTCTCTAACTGCTAATGATTGCCATATTAAGTCTTAAATAGTCTAGTAGGATATTCACTTGTGTCTAGGAGGCAGACTGAATGGCTGCCAGTCCCTCAGCCATTACAACTTAAGACCCATAACTGTCTGAACAACTGGATGTATGCACATAAACCTGGCAAGCAGCCACTGTTTCCCCTCCAAGCCCCAATTAAAACAATGCCATCATATTGATGGGAAAACAGTGGCTGTAGCTTTGTTTTACGACACAAGCAGGATGCTTTAGAAAATCTTCCAAACTTTCTTTCGACAGCTACCATTCTTTCTGCTTTACTAAACTCACCCAGAAATGAGGGGTCACTTGGAACTATCTTTTTAGTATATAATTTATTTCATTCCACCAAGATAGTTTTCCTTCTAAAGTAAGATTTTTCCCTTCCTTCAAATTCTTAAAAACGCCATCCTTAAATTAGGTCTAGGTTTTGTAAAGAATATATGTGTTGATAAACCCACTTCATCCTATAGTTTTTCAAAATTTGTGCATGTGAATATGATAAAGTTTTTATTTTTACATATTTTCAAATCTCTAAGTAGGGGGAGGCCACTGGCATATTGACCTAGAACACTGAAATTTAAAGGGTATTATTAGCCTTTATAGTCCAGAGAGGGAGTCCTCCCCCAACAACCCTGTTCCTCTCCCCCCCCCCCCCACCAACCACACAGAGCCAGGTCACAGAATCTCTCCACCATTAAAACTAAATTTATCTTAAAATGTAGCATAAAAATTACTAAAGTATCTTATAAATAGACATTGACTAAAGAATCAATTGTCAACTCTAGTACCAATTTCCAAGCCTCTCACGCTCACAAAATGACCATCTTTAGGGGGCAGCTGGGTAGCTCAGTGCATTGAGAGCCAGGACTAGAGACAGGAAGTTCTAGGTTCAAATCTGGCCTCAGACACTTATCAGCTGTGTGAGACCCTGGGCAAGGGTCTCCTATTAACCCCTATTGCCTAGCCCTTACCACTCTTCTACCTGTGTACAATACTCTGTATTGGTTCCAAGACAGAAGGTAAGGGTTTTTTCAAGAAAAATGACCATATTTAAACTTTATAGATAAAAAATATCTCTGTTTGCCTGATACACAATTGAGTAAAATAATATAAGAAAAGAGTATATTTAAATTTCTCTGGGTATGTCTGGGCCTAAGTTACCTTTAAGGTCTTCTCCAGTTTGGGGAGTTTATTTTTCTAAGGTTTTTATTTTTACATATTCATTATTATTTTGAATGTATATTTCCTTAGGGGATTTAAGTGGAAAAGCAGTGGCTAATACTCTAAATTATTTGTATCT
The DNA here is from genome assembly GCF_027887165.1 of Monodelphis domestica. Lineage (NCBI taxonomy): Eukaryota > Metazoa > Chordata > Mammalia > Didelphimorphia > Didelphidae > Monodelphis > Monodelphis domestica. The sequence goes on from NC_077230.1 coordinate 29,940,184, forward strand.
CTTTCTTCACCCTTCTCCTGCCATATTTTTGGAACAGATAAACATTTTTTTTTCTTTCCTTAATTTACCCTCTGCTGGATAAAATGAGTACAATTGGGAATTACTTGAATAATCTTGTTGGTGAAAATTTTTTTTTTCACCATCAGATTGCCCTCTTTAGCTATTTTTAAAGACTTCATCAGCTTCATTAGGGGAGAGAAGGACACTTAATTTCTAGGGTCGATTTACTCCCACTATTATCATAACATATATATTTTGCCCTTATAACCTTTTTTAAAAAATGTAATAAATTCAAAAAGGAAGAGAATTAATGCAAGGAAATATGGTAATATAAAAATTTAAAGACTTAGTATTAGTTATTGCAACATAATTATTCATGTAAAAGAGGAAAACAAGGAAACTGAGTTGTATACATTACAAATGAATTAAATCTCTTAGATGAGACAAAATAATTTTACAAAAAAGAATAATTTTCAAATACACTAAGTAGAATATGTTACTGACTTTTTTCTTTGTATGTTTGCTGAAGTTTCCTCATAGGGCTACTGACATTTTGAATAAATGTGACAAGAGTGGTCACTTTGATCCAAACTTAAAGACATAAGATTGAATGAGATAGAAAATTAAAATTTAACCATGTTATCTGAAACCAATTATCATGGAATTTGTATAATGAGTGAGTTTTAGCAAACTCTATAAAATGCAAATGATTTGCTTTATCAACATTAAGAAAGAAGCAGTCTGGGGTAAGGAAAAGAAATAGTGCCTTAGCATATCTCATGTCTTGTTATTATTGCCTTCATTTTTCTGATAACCTCTGAGCTTTGACTCCCTTAAGTGATTCACCCAATTTCACATAAATCAGCAACAACAATACATGAAATCACTGTGTAGTTAGACCACAGAGTTTTCTATTAAATAGGAATATATATTGACTATGGGCCATAGGAACTGAAAGTTCTTCATTTTTAAAAATCTGCATAATTAAGAATAATTCCTCGAAGCAATCATATAATATAGGACCACAAATGTTAAATCTAATACCTACTCCAGAACTTTGAATGTACTAACTTTAAAATGTTTAAATAAGATGGATGGTTTTTAAACATTTACTTTCTAATGTAAAACAGAAAACATAAAGCCTATTTTCTAGTCTGTTAAATGGTTTCTATTTTTTCCTTCGAATTCAATGATTTTCTAAAATGCTGGAAAATACACAGCTGATAATCATAACTCTGCATGTGAATGCAGTGAATTCACCCATAAAATGCAGTTGAATAGCAGAGTAGATTAGAATCCCAAACCCTACCATATGCTGTCTATAAGAAACAAACATGAGGAAGGTAGATACGCATAGGTTAAAGTAAAAGTATGGAGCCAAATCTATTGGGTAGCAACTAATGAAAAGAAGGCAGGAGTCACAATCATGATGTCTGACAAAGCCAAAGTAAAAATAAATCTAGTTAACAGAGATAGGGAAGGTAACTACATCTTGATCTGATTAAAAGGGATAGGGATGGTAATGACATCCTGATAAAAGGCAGTATAGGTATTGAGGAAATATCTGTACTCAACATGTATGCACCACATGGCATAGCATCCATATTTCTAAAGGAGAAAATAGTAGGGCTCAAGAATGTAATAAACAGAAAAATCTATACTAGTGGGAGACCGTAATCTTCCTTTATCAGAACTAGATAAATAAAACCAAAGTAGAAAAAAGAAAGAGGTAAGAGAAGTGAATGAAATCTTAGAAAGATTAGAGTTAGTAGATATGTGGAGAAAAATAAATGGGGACAAAAAGGAATACACCTTCTTTTCAGGAGCACATGGTACATTCACAAAAATTGACCACATATTAGGACAAAACACATTGCAAACAAGTGCATTAGAGCAGAAATAATAAATCTAATCTTCTCAGATCACAATGCAATGAAAATAATAATTAGTAAGGGCATATGGACAGGCAAATCAAAAATTAACTGAAAATTAAACAATACGATTCTCCAAAACCTATTAGTTAAAGAACAAATCAAAGAAACAATAAATGATTTCTTTGAAGAAAATTACAATGATGAGACATCCTCTCAAAACTTATGGGATGCAGCCAAAGCAGTACTCGGGGGAAATTTATATCCTTGTGTTTATATTGAGTTCACAAACTATTGAGGGCAGAGTTCAATGAATTGGACATTCAAATTAAAAAAAAAAAACTAGAAAGTGAGCAAATTAAAAATCCTCAGATGAAGACTAAATTACAGATCCTAAAAGTAAAAGGAGAAATTAATAAAATTGAAAGTCAAAACCCCCCAACAAATTAAATAGACAAAGTACTGGTCAATCTAATTCAAAAAAGTAAAGAAGAAAACCAAATTTACAGTATCCAAGATGGAAAGGGAGATCCTACCTCTAATGAAGAGGAAATTAAGGTATCATTAGAAACTATTGTGCCCAATTATATTCCAGCAAATATGGCAACCTAGGTGATATAGATGAACATTTACAAAAATATAAATAGCCTAGACTAACTGAGGAAGAAATAGATCACCTAAACAATCCCATATCAGAAAAAGAAATTCAACAGGGCATCAAAGAACTCCCTAAGAAAAAATATCCCCAGGGCCTGATGGAATCACAAGTAAATTCTATCAAACATTCAAAGAACAACTAATTCCAATATTATAAAAAGTATTTGACAAAATAAGCAAAGAAGGAGTTCTACCAAATTCCTTTTATGATACAAATATGGTTCTTATTCCAAAGCCAGGCAGGTCAAAAGCAGAGAAAGAAAACTATAGACCAATCTCCTTAATGAATATAGATGCAAAAATCTTAAATAGGAAACTAGCAAAAAGACTCCAGCAAGTCATAATGAGGGTTATTCACTATGACCAGGTAGGATTCATACAAGGAATGCAATGATGGTTGAGTATTAGGAAAACCATCCACATAATTGACCATATTAACAAACAAAGCAACAAAAATCACATGATTATCTTAATAGATGCAAAAAAAGCCTTTGACAAAATACAACACCCTATCCTATTGAAAACACTAGAAAGTATAGGAATAGAAGGGCCTTTCCTAAAAATAACAAACAGTATATATCTAAAACCATCAGCAAACATCATCTTCATTCGGGACAAACTGGAAGCCTTCCCAATAAGATCAGGAGTGAAACAAGGATGCCCATTATCACCTCAATTATTTAACATTGTACTAGAAACACTAGCTGTAGTGATTAGAGAAGAAAAAGAAATTGAAGGTATTAAAATAGGCAATGAGGAGACCAAGCAATGACTCTTTGCAGATGATATGATGGTCTAATTAGAGAGTCCCAGAGAATCAATCAAAAAGCTATTTGAAATAATCAACAACTTTAGCAAAGTTACAGGATACAAAATAAACCCACATAAGTCATCAGCATTCCTATATATCTCCAACACATCAGCAGCAAGAATTAGAAAGAGAAATTCCATTTAAAGTCACCTTAGATAATATAAAATACTTAGGAATCTATATGCCAAGACAAACACAGGAACTATATAAACACAACTATAAAACACTCTCCCCAGAGTTAAAACTAGATCTAAACAATTGGAAAAAGATCGATTGCTCATGGGTAGGACAAGCTAACATAATAAAAATGACAATGCTACCCAACTTAATTTACCTATTTAGTGTCATACCCATTGAACTACCAAAAAACTTTTTTACTGAATTAGAAAAAAACCATAACAAAATTCATTTGGAGGAACAAAAGATCAAGGATATCCAGGGAAATAATGAAAAAAAAAATATGAAGGAAGGAGGACTTGAAGTTCCGGATCTCAAACTATACTATAAAGAAGTGGTCATCAAAACAATTTGGTACTGGTTAAGAGACAGAAAGGAGGATCAGTGGGATAGACTTGGGGTAAATGACCTCAGCAAGAAAGTCTATGACAAACTCAAGATCCCAAGCTTTTGGGACAAAAATCCACTATTGAATAAGAACTGCTGGGAAAATTGGTAGACAGTATGGGAGAGATTAGGCTTGGATCAACATCTCACACCCTACATACACCAAGATAAACTCAGAATGGGTGAATGACCTGAATTTAAAGAAGGAAACTATAATCAGATTAGGTGAACATAGAATAGTATACTTGTCAGATCTTTGGGAAAGGAAAGACTTTAAAATCAAGCAAGATCTAGAAAAAAATCACAAAATGTAAAATCAATAATTTTGATTACATCAAATTAAAAAGTCTTTTGTACAAACAAAACTAATGTATCCAAAATTAGAAGGGAAGCAACAAATTGGGAAACAATCTTCATAATAAGAACCTCTGACAAAGGTTTATTTACCCAAATATATAATTAATCAATTGTACAAAAAATCAAGCCATTCTCCAATTGATAAATGGGCAAGGGACACGAATAGGCAATTTGCAGTTAATGAATTCAAAACTATTAATAAGCACATGAAAAAGATTTCTAAATCTCTTCTAATCAGAGAAATGCAAATCAAAACATTTCTGAGGTATCACTTCATAGCTAGCAGCTTGGTTACCATGACAGCAAAGGAAAGTAATGAATGCTGGGGGTGGGGGGTGGGGATTTGGCAAAGTCAGGACATTAATGCATTGCTGGTGGAGTTGTGAATTGATCCAACCATTCTGGAGTGTAATTTGGAACTATACCCAGAGGGCGCTGTTACAAGGGAATCACTTTAAAAGACTGATATATATTAATTTAAGGTCGCCAAGGAATCAGCTATGTAATTCCTAAATGAAAACTTAAATCAGCCGTCAATCTTTTATGGAGTTTAATTACAATAGGAGGAAGTAATTAGAGATAGAGAGAGAGAAAAGGGAGAGAAGGAAATACGGCTTAAATACCCCTTCTGTTTAGGCTGGGCCAAAAGGCCCAAGCCCTTAGATAGCTGGGGCAAAGAAAAGAGATCAGTCCCTATTACTCACGTGACCAAAATGGAGAAACAGTCTCTGAGGCCCCCACCTTCAGCTTCCTTCAGAGCAAGCTTCTCAGAGCCCACACGAACCACCCCGACCAACTACTCAACCCTCCTCTGGAGACTTCAGACCCCCTATCTTTAAGGAAACCATCCAAGTTCATCCCCTCAGTTCTCCCATCTACCAATCACTGTTCATCAATTTCCCTGTGCCAATGGAGGCTCTAGCTTAACCCAGGACCGCCCAGAGGTTTCTGGCTTTTGCACATGTCTGTTGAAGGTCATATTTTCAAATGATTAAATCTTTGCTCCTTTGCTACAGCCCTTTCTAAATCCTGTTAACCTGAGTAGGGTAGAGATTGGAATAATTAAATTTTGATCTAGGCTACAGCCCTTACTCAATCCTGTTAGGACTGAATAGGGTGGAGATTTATTCCAAGTATCTCCATTGTATCAATTCTAAAATCAATCATGACTCAAAGAAATTCCTGTTCTATGCTTAAGCATAGGTCAAAGTCCTTTCCATTGTTCAGCCAAGGGTTTCTGTCCTAAAGTAATCTTAAGAAGGGAAGAGAAGGAACCTCCCATGCCAATGGGGTTCCCATTCCAATAGACTATCAGTAAGAAATTTTCCAAGTATGAAATATCCCAATGGTGAAATTTCCAACATTTATAAGTCTAAGGAAATTTGAGGTTTACAGCGCTAAAAGAGTGTCTGCCCTTTGATCCAGCCATAGCACTGCTGGGAGATAATAAGGAAAAAGACATGTACAAAAATATTCATAGCTGTACTCTTTGTGTTGGCCAAAAATTGGAAAATGAGGGAATGCCCTTCAATTGGGGAATGGCTGAACAAATTGTGGAATATGTTGGTGATGGAATAGTATTGTGCTCAAAGGAATAATAAAGTGGAGGAATTCCATGGGAACTGGAACAACCCCCAGGTACTAATGCAGAGTGAAAGGAGCAGAACCAGGAGAACATTGTACACAGAGACTGATACACTGTGGTACAATCAAATGTAATGGAATTCTCAATTAGTGGCAATGCAGTGATCCTGAACAACTTGGAGAAATCTATGAGAAAAACCACTATTCACATTCAGAGGAAAAACTGTGGTAATAGAAACTCAGAGGAAAAACAACTGCTTGAATACATGGATCTAGGGGTAATGATTGGGGAGGTAGATTCTAAATGAATATCCTAATGCAAACACCAACAACATGAAAATAAGTTTTGATCAAGGACATAAGTAATACCCAATGAAATTGCGTGTTGGCTGCAGGAAGGGTGGGTTAAGGGGAGGGAGGGAAATAATGTGATTATTGTAACCAAGGAATAATGTTCTAAATTGACTAAATAATTAAAAAAAACTACTGGGGAAAATTGGAAAACAGTATTGGAGAGATTAGGTTTCAATCAACATCTTACACCCCTACACCAAGTTAAACTCAGAATGGCTTGAATATAAAGAAGGAAACTATAAGTAAATTAGGTGAACATAGAATAATATACCTGTCAGATTTATGGGAAAGGAAAGATTTTAAGATCAAGGAAGAGATAGAGAATATTATAAAATATAAAATGAATAACTTTGATCATACTAAATTAAAAGGGTTTTGTACAAACTTTACCAATGCAATGAAAATTAGAAGGGAAGCAACAAATTTGGGGAAATATTCTTTATAACAAAAACCTCCAACAAATGTCTAATTACTCAAATTTATAAGGAGCTAAATCAGTTGTACAAAAAAATCTAGCCATTCCCCAATTGATAAATGGCAAGGGATTTATGAGAAAGAATGCTATCCACATCCAAAAAAGATCTGTGGGAGTAGAAACACAGAAGAAAAACAGCTGCCTGATTAAATGGTTCAATTGGGATATTACTGGGGATGTAGACTCTAAAAAATCACCTTAGAAATTTCCATATTAATAAAATGGAAATAGTTCTTGATTGATGACACATGGAATTGATTGTTGGCTATGGAAGGGAGCTGGGAGGAAGGAAGGGAAAGAACATGAATCATGCAACCATGGAAAATATACTAAATTAGTTAATTAAATAAATAAAAACTTTATAATGGGTTATTGAATGGGTTATTGAAAATTTATAGCTCTACCACTATTTAAAGATATTCTGATATTGGTAAAACCATTATCTCTTCAGTTGCTTCCAAGAATGATCACTTTAAAAATTATGATTCACAATAATATTCTCTAGTTTTTATTTTTCTGTCCACTATTCCAGGATCTGTTCTTTTTCCAACTGTCTGAACAGTATTCAATTCATTTGAATCAAGCAGTCACTTAATAAACTGTTATGTACATCGATTATCTACTTATTATACTTTTTATATACCTCAATTATCCACTATGTACATCAGTTATTCCTTTTGTTATCTTTCTTCCTCAAGAGTGAAATAAATAAGATAAAATTATGAAAAGTTTAGCTCTAGTACTGGTGATGGGATTGGGATGCATTTTCCTGATTTTTCTTCTAGACATTTATGTTCTGTTTGTAATAGCCATGCCATTGTTTAAACTGGTACAAAAGTTGAAAATGGTACTGTAAAATAAATATCTTGCTTTCCATACTATATAACATCACAGTGATGGTATTGATTTGGCTGCATAGTGCTAGAGATAGATTTTTATTTACTTATTGATTTTGGAACTGGACAATGAGGGATAATAATACAGATCTCATTTTGAAGTTTAGCTCAAAGTGCATATTCTTAAAGTAGGAAGGAAGGAAAGAAGAAAGGAAGGAAGAAAGAATGGAGGGAAGGAAAAAATTAAGTAGCTTTATGATTCTACAAAAATCCTGTCCTTGGATATCAAGATGTCTTTTTGTATTCAGTGTCCTCCTTTTTTAAACATTTTCCAAGAAAAAAATGGAGCTAAAGGCATTGAGCTTGAATTCAGAGGTCAAATAGGATCATTTGATAAAGGTAATTATTTTAAAATGTCTTAGTTTTCTAGTGAAAAGAAATATGTAGCATATGATTTTCAAAGAAAAAGATAGAAAGTTATATATCAAAAAACAACTATCAAACCAATGTCAAAGTTCAGTGAGAAAGCCATATTTCAATCAATTAAAACTTACACTACAAAATTCCTAACATACCTCTTAAAATATTTATTAAGTCCCTTAAAACTCCATAAAATAATAATGAAATACAGCATCTTTCACAATAAGAAAGGATAGTATAAAGATCAACACTTCCTCACCAAAAAGGAAGAAAAGAATTTATAGTTATGTTAAAGCACATTAAAGGGAAATCTCCTATGGAGATTCCTTTTAGACATATACATATCACTTCCTTTAAAATAATTTCATGAACCACTGGATATGCTGAATATAACCAACATTAGTTTATCTCTATATGGAGCCTATTAAACAACTAAAAGTCAAAATTATAAGGAAAAGGTTCTCTATGAGTTTTATGCACAAGAACTTGGCCAAAAAATATGCCCACAATGAAGTGACTAACTAGGTAATTTCTGAGTTTATCAGATAAGTTGTAAAAAGCTGAATGTAAGAAGCAATTCATATTGAGGTTAATGACATCAAAAATTACAAAATGATAAATTTATTAAAGATAGATTTATAGTTTAATATAAATTATGCAAAGAAAAGTCAGGAAATGTGACATCACTTCACACTGCAAAAAATTGGCACCTGGGATGCCCATCAATTGGGGAATGGCTGAACAAACTGTGGTATATGTTGGTGATGGAGTACTATTGTGCTAAAAGGAATAATAAAGTGGAGAAGTTCCATGGAGACTGGAACAACCTCCAGGAAGTGATGCAGAGCGAGAGGAGCAGAACCAGGAGAACATTGTACACAGAGACTAATACACTGTGGTATAATCGAACGTAATGGACTTCTCCATTAGTGGCGGTGTAATGTCCCTGAACAACTTGCAGGGATCCAGGAGAAAAAAACACCATTCATAAGCAAAGGATAAACTATGGGAGTGGAAACACCGAGAAAAAGCAACTGCCTGAATACAGAGGTTGAGGGGACATGACAGAGGATAGACTCTAAATGAACACTCTAATGCAAATACTATCAACAAAGCAATGGGTTCAAATCAAGAAAACATCTAATGCCCAGTGGACTTACGCGTCGGCTATGGGGGGTGGGGGGGAGGAAAAGAAAATGATCTATGTCTTTAACGAATAATGCTTGGAAATGATCAAATAAAATATATTAATAAAAAAAAAAAGAAAAAAAATTGGCACCTATTGAAACCAAGTGATGAGTTAATAGATTTAATACTACATTATTAGGAACTTGGTGGAAACAAGAGTGTGGGGAATGAATATTTATGGTTAATGTAAACATCAAAGGCAGTTGTACCACATGGGAAAAGTTGCATGTCACTCTGGATCATCCCTGGTACTGTCTTCTTTATTTAATTTCTCTCTAATATCTGGCTTGTCCTGAGGATTGATACAGAGATCTACCACTGTCTGCCTGCCACCAAGGACCAGACCTCATAAATTCCCCCTCCCCCTACAAAAAAATCTATTGACTTCCATGTTGCCATGGACTTCACTCTTCCTTCAGTATTTTCTCATGGTGGTAGGACTGTCCCTTTAACTAATCCCTTTAACTAACCTTACTATTGGCATAGTCTTTGCTGAACATGTATGACACCTAATAGAGCTCAGTATGCATTAATAGATGAACACACATACTATAAATAAGAAACTTGAAAATAATCCAAATAATTCAACCAATAAATTATGTTGGAATAAGATCACTATCACTGAATCAACTAGTGCCCATAATCACCCAGCACCATTATCATTATCATCATAGTCACTGTCATCATCATCATCATCAGTATCATCTTAGCAACTAGAATGTAAGTACTTTATAGTTTGGAAAGCACTTTATAAATATTAGCTCATTTTATTGTCACAAGGTATGTGCCATTAGTATCCTCATTTTACTGATGAAGAAACTGAGAGCAAAAATAAAAAGTTTAAATGACTTTCCCAGGATGATACAGCTAATAAAGTTCTAAAGAAAATAGAGGCCAAGCTTTCAGTCAGTCACTAAATATTTATATAGCATCTACTCTGTCAGGTACTATACTAAGTGCAGGGGACAAAAAAAGGTAAAAGACAATCCCTGCCTTAAATATGCTCACAATTTATTGGTGGGGGTGGGGGGTTTGGGGAAGACAACATGCAAAGAAACAAAACCAAGACACAACAAAAAATCAACTATATACTAGCAAGGTATCTACAAAATAAAATGGAAATGATCAAAAGAGAACAGGCACTAGAATTAAGAAGGTTGAGGAAAGGCTTTAAGAAGAAGATGGGAGTTTAGCTAGAACTTGAAAGAATTCAGGAAAGCTAGGAGAAGATGATTTTAAAGTACATTCTATAGTTGGGGAAAAGCCAATAAAAATGCCTCAGGTGAGAAGGAATATCTTAAAGAAAAAAAATACCTTCTATCTTAGAATCAATATTGTGTATTGGTTCCAAGACAGAAGAGCAGTAAGAGTTAAGCAATGGGGGTTAAGTGACTTGCCCAGGGTCATACAGCTGGGAAGTGTCTGAGGCTAGATTTGAACCTAGGATCTCCCTTCTCTGTGTCTGACTCTCAATCCACTGAGCCACCCAGCTGCACACAAGATAAGTAAATTTAACAATCTTCAAGAATGAGCTTACAATTGAACCCATAGAAGCTAATGAGATCACCAAGTAAAATAGTATAAAGGAAAAATTGCATAGTGCCCAGGTCAGAGTCCTATGGGACACCCACATATTAGACATAAACTGACTTAAGATCCAGCAAAGGAGCCTGAGGAGTGGTAAGATAGATAAAAGAAGAACAAAGAGAGAGTAGAGTCGTGAAAACCTAGAAAAAAGAGAATATCAAGGAGAAAAGGATGATCAACAGTATCAATGGATGCAGAGAAATCAAGAAGGATGAGGATTGAGAAAAGGCTATTTGATTTGGCATCCAAAAGATGGTAACTTTTGAGACAGTTGTTTCATTTCGTTTATTAGGTGCAAAGAAAGACTGTGGAGAGTTAAGAAGAGAATGGCAAGTAAAGAAGAGGAGAAACCTAATTTTTAATGACCTTCTCAAGGCGTTTAGCCACAAAAATCAGGAGAGACGATTCAGAGAAATAGAATTTATATGAAAATAGGATGAGATAAAGATCATTTCTGTTGTCCTGTCTGTTCTACTAAGGTAATCCACTTACTCAATTAAGAAAAACAAAGTATCTTAGCCACTTGTGCAATGGGGAACAAGCATTTTTATGTACTCTGTGCTAAATATCACAATAAACATTTTACAAATATTATCTCATTTGATACTCACACCAACCTTGGGAGGTGGGTGTTATATTGAGAAAAGTAAAGCAGACAAAAGTTAAGTGACTTGCCCAGGGGCACATAGCTAGACATTATCTAATACTGGATTTTATCTCAGATCCTCCTGGTCTAAGATTCTATCTATTGTACCACCTATCTGCCTAGTTCATAGAACATTAAACATGAAAGAATACTAAAAGGATATGATCCTTCCCTGGGGCCATTTCTATTTGAAATTCACTGAAATTTTTTAAATTGAGGCAATAATGATATTGTTAATTACTGAAATTTGATTGTGCTTTTTGACTCAGAATGACGATAGACTTCTATCATTCTATTCTCATAGTATCCATATGCTTCATTCATTTTATTCCATTTCATGGACAAGGAAAGATGCTCACAATGTGTCTTACTCATCATCTCATATCTCAGTAATGTTAAAGGAAGAATTTTAACTCTGGTCTTTCTCTTTCCAAATCTGACACTCTATTGAGCCACATTAACTCTTAAATTAGTCAACAAATCTCAAACAAAACTGGTTTCACATTTTTATTTGTTTTTCATTTAAGGTAAAAAAAAGTGTATATTTAAAAATCACTATTGGCAATAATATTATTAGGCTTATTATTAATTGATTTTTATTATAGCATTCTTTAAGTTGTAGCTAATTTATATTTATATATACTTCCTGATGCTAAAGTTGGAATATCTTATTTTTAAGGCACTATTTTAAGGCATTTCTTGGTCAAAATGTTTCAAGATAATAAGCCAATTTGGCAATAAATACCCACAAATATATATATATATATGTATATATATATATATATATATAATTAACCCCTTTTCACCCTTACAATGTGTACACATTGTAAGGGTGAAAAGGGGTTAATTTTGAAAGAGTTGGACTGGCTTATTTAAGAGTGTGATCACCAGGAATTTAATTTATTTCAAAGAGTTTTATTTACAATTTATTTACAAAAAGGAGAAAGAGTGAAGTAAGAAAATCAGAGAGAATAAGATATCCAAGTCTCTCTCAAGATGTAAGTCTCTCCTGAGGTTAGTTTTTTTTTTGTTTTGTTTTGTTTTGTTTTGTTTTGTTTGTTGTTGTTGTTGTTGTTGTTGTTTTTCAGAAAACCCAGCAGTTAAGAGTCAGCTTTTCACTCACCATGTGTAAGTTCAAAGGAAGAGATTTTAGAACAGACTCACCAAGAACAGGGTCTCCGGTTCAGCCTCCACTCCAAAGAATGAAGAATTGTCTTGTCTCCATTTCCAAAGAATGAAGAACTATCCCTTACAGGAAGTGACAGCTCTTTTTAAAGACTCTTCTTTTGTATCCCTTCCTGTGTCTTCCCCTAATTTTGTATCTACCAATCACAGTTGAAGCTTTGCTTTAAGACTGCCCAAGGGAAGCTAGTTTAATTCTGATTTGTCATCCACTATTGCTCACGTGGGTCACAGACCTCCCACTTAATGATTAAATCAGATGTTTACAATTTTGGTGACTAAATAAAAAATAGGCAGAGGTTACAATTTTAATCTTCACAATCAGGGGAGAGTTAATTTTAATCTCCACAACATATACATATTATATATATATATATATATGTGTGTGTGTGTGTGTGTGTGTGTGTGTGTGTGTATAGTATAATGCATATGTGTGTTTTATAAATACATATATATGCTTATGCACATATCTTTTATATTTCTGTTTTATGCAGTTTTCTGTGTTTTTTTTTTTCAATATCTGATTCACATTTTCCTCTGCACCATACGCCCTATAGCAGCCTGTGAGGTCCTTGAGAGCAGGTTCTGACTTTTGCCTTTCATTCTATTCCTAACACCTAGAAAAGTGTCTGATATAGAATAGATGACTATATTCAATCACTGACTGAATGATTGTTTCTAGGGAGGAACTTCTACAAATCAGTATCATTAACACCTCTGCATATTCTAGATTTCCAGAGTTATTTGGGGTCAATACTGGAAAGCCAAGTGACTTTGATTCCATTGCCAGTATGGGTCCAGGGTTGAACTTGAACCCAGGTTTAATGTCAATTCACTATCTGGTATACCATGTGGCTTTTGTACATAATGTGTATTTATGTGTACATATACTTGCATATGTAAAAAGTGCCTGTAAGTAAAAAAATGATCTAAGCTAACAAGACATTTGGGGGATATGTGCATACAAATAAGCATATATATAATGAATGTACACATATGTGTATATATATTTATGTATGCGTGTATAAACTATTTATAGACATACATCCATATTCTTCATTCATCTCAGCCAGCTATATAAGATTTCACATCCAATGCTGAAACACCTTGGCAACCACTCAGAAATAACTCTGTCATCCACCAGGCTCCAAGGACTCACATTTGGAAAGACACAGCACAAATCAAAACTTGCCTCATCAAGACGCTTTATGGATAGGGCATTAAGCTCTGGTGGGTTCTTAATAAGAAAGCATAATAAAATTGTGAGGTGTGTCAGGTGTATAATTTAAGTTAATACAAAATCCCAGAATAGAGAAATTCAGCCACTTTAAGGTAAGTGTCATTTTTAAGTTAAAATGATTCCTTCATAATAAGATGAGGTCCAAAGTTAAACTGTGACACCTATGGCATTTTCCCATATAACAATATGTAAAGTTCATATTTTGACATGTTCTCATCTCTCACACTCCCTGGTTTTCCCTGGGGGAATTAATGCTCCAAAGGCAAGGAAAGAGTACATGTTCCCCTTCTGCACCCTTTTTTTTATTTCCTGTGCTTATGCTGCTGGTAATAGCCTTGACTGAATTTGAATTGAATAAAGCCACTTGCTTCAGAGAGATTCTTTTGTCCAGAAGTGATATAATTAAAGAATTAGAGTACTTTGATGTTTCCTAAACTTGATTAGGATCCACAGAAAAGCTCCAGATGTGCAGTCCCTAAAACTGGACTTGGAGTTAAGTGACTGTGACTCTTGAAGACAGAGAATGTGTGGTTCTCTTCTGTAAGAGAACTATTGAGGGAAACATTAAATCTCCAGTAGCCTTAGTGAGAGGAGATCCATGTGCTGTAACACTGGGGAAACTAACTTTTGCAAGATGAGGAAAATGCTACAGGCTTTCCTTTCCTGCATCTTGGTAAAGACTGAACTAAACTAAACTAAAATTAGAGGGTTCATCCTGGCCCAAGGGCAACATGTAGAGCCACCTTTTGGCAGTGTAATGAATTTCAAAGGAACCTTCGAAGAGTTGTAGAAGGTTAACCTACTCCATAGAGCAACACTAGGTGCTACTAATTAGGTCCAAGAGAACAGTGCTTAAAAAAAAGCAATCCCTGAAGATGTCAGAGAAGTTAAGGCATGCAACAAATATCAATATTCAAGCAAATCAATTCCCATATTGAGAGAGAGAGAGAGAGACAGACAGAGAGAGAGAGAGAGAGAGAAAGAGAGAGAGAGAGAGAGAGTTCCTTTGCTTAAGTCTTTTAGCCATCTGTAAAGTAGGTAGAATACTTCATCATTCATTCATCCTCTAGTTGACCATTATCTAGATAAAAGTTATCTTTCTGTTTTTATTTTTCAAGATTATATGTTGATATAATTGAAATGCATGCTCTCTTCCTCCTTTCCATCCCTACCACCTCACCAAAAGGCAGATATGATATAAGCAGAATGGACCAAACAGAAAAGGAGGATCCAAAGGTATGACCTTTGGAAAGGTCCTCCTTTTCTGTTTGGTCCATTCTGCTTTTCATGGCACTCTTTAATTCATTGGATTTTTTTACTCTTTTCCCATTAGGTTAACAATGTTTTCTTTTTAAAAGGTATTTTCTTCATTGGATTTTTATACCTCTTTTTCCAGTTGGCAAATTTTGCTTTTTAAGCTGTTATTTTCTTTTTTTGTGTTACTTTCATTTTTTAATTTTTATTTGTCCTGTCTTATTTGATTTTTGAATTTCTTTATAAGTTCTTCCAGAGCTTGAGACTAATTGAAGTTATACATGTAGTTGCTTTGATCTAACCATCTCCTGCTGACTCTCTGCTTTGCTCTTTGCCCCTGTAGAAATTTTGGAAAGTTAAACATTTCTTTTGTTTTTTGCTCATTTCCCTAACTTTCTGCCTGTGTGTGTACTGGGAATTCTGAAAGCCGCTTGCTGATTTTGTCTCCTCTGCTGACTTACAGTATTAGTCACTGTGAATTATTTTGCCCTGGGGCTAAAACTTAACCATGTCCTTGGGGGCTTGAAATGGTCCAGTGTGAAGGACATACAGATTTCACTGAGGTTTGGTGCCAGGGCCTAGGACTTCAAGGGGTGAGTCAGAGGTGTTCTTTTGCTGAGGTAGCTCCCAACTCAGGATGCCAAAGTTAGCCTACACCTAATTGCAGAACCTAGTATAATAGGTCTTAAGAAGGAAAAAAGGGGTGGTTGGCCAAAACTCCTCTGTGTACAGTTTTACTTCATGTTCCTCCTTATCCCATGCAAATTAATTCTCCCTGTGTATCTCTCAAGTTCTGTTCAGTAGAAGAGTCTCCTTACACCTTCTTGCTGTTAATTTTTTACTCCTATCATTTTGAAGTGATTTTTAAATATTGGTTTGGAAGGATTGCTTGAGTAGTTTAGGCATTTGTTGTTATTATGGGATTTTAGGAAGGGAAAGCACAAAGATTAACATAAATATTTTGAGTTTATTTGAGATTGGAAAGAAGGTTTTAGGGAAGAAAAGTGAGGGAGAGGGTGATCTTATCTTCAAAACCTTAATTTTAACTCCTAAATTAATAATTCTATCTAACTACACTAATATACTAAGGGCAAATCAAATAGGGAAGGTCGATCTTACAATAGAGTCTCTGGGAGCCAAAACAGGAATCCAAGGTGAAATGTCCACAGATGATAACTCCTCCAAGTTGAAGACAGTTCCTTAATCCATGACTAGCAGATGATTGAAGAATAAATCCTCACCACAGCCAAAGGATCTTCATAGGCTAATGCCTTGGGAATTGATTTTCTGACAGATTCTGCCACACTTCTCTCTCCTTTCCTCTTTAGCTCCAGAGATAGTTTCTCTCTCAACTGAATCCCAAAGATTCCAAGACTCCAGGCTCATAAGATTCCAGTCACATGCTCCTGCCAATCATTTTGCAGTCTTTATCTTCCCTTGATACAGCTGCCATTAAACTGCCATTTTGACTTCATCCACTTTATTTTTATTTCTGTTAATTTACAGCCACTCATAACAATTCTTTGAATTTTAATGAGCCAGGATCTCTCATTTCAGTGATTTTCAAATTCACTGTTCTGTTGTGTTTTATTATATATGTTATATATATATAATATTACATATATTACATATATGTATATATAAAGCAACAATCTAATTGTCACTGTCCATTTAGCATGTCTATTCAAGCAAAATCATGGAGGTCTACTATGGCTAAATTGTTATAGCATCATTTAGTGTGTGGCTTCTGTCAGAATACATACTAATCAGGATAAAGATTTTATAATTAAATTTCTCAGAGAAGAACACTATGTGGAAACACTGAAGTATTCTAGAACCATGCCTTGACATTCTCATCAACATCTTTAGATAAAAATGTCAATCATATCCTGTTAAATGTTCTGGGAACATTGAGGGCAGAAGGAAAAGGAATAGGGAAGCCAGCATCTGTGAATCCTTACATTGCCATCCAGATGCATGGTACCTTTGAAAAGCCAGAAGATAAAATTCATTTTGTAGTCAATTCTTTACTTTCAAGGACAAACGTCCAAAAAATTAAGAAAACAGTCAAGGTAGAGATTCCAGTTAAAACAGCAATATGCACATATAAATTGCATAATTACAATTACACATAAAGTGCTGAGAAGACACATTACTAAAAACTACATGTAAAAATAAAAATCATGCCAAGATAAAAAATGAACAAACCAAAATTACTGATTATTGATATTAAAAGTCTTATATTCAACAAAGATATTTGTCAGTGAGAATTCCTCACTTAAAATTTGTAGGGAATAAATATGTGTATATATATTAAAGAGCAACTGAGTTAACTAAAGTATCAGATACAAAATTAATAAAAAACCACATAACATAGATAAACTAATATATATTCTAAACAAAGAAGAGAGCCAGGCCTAGAGAAAGGAGGTCCTAGGTTCAAATCTGGCCTCAGACACTTCCCAGCTGTGTGACCCTGGGAAAGTCCCTTAACCACCATTGCCTAGTCCTTACCACTCTTCACCTTGGAACCAATACACAGTATTGATTCCACAACAGAAATTAAGGGTTTTAAAAAATAATAATAATAATTTAAAATTACAATAAATCATGTACTAACAAAATGTGAGGATCAGAATATGGTATTAGCAAAGTAAGTAAATGTTCTAGGAGTGTATTTTTTAAATAAATGTAAGAGGAAAATGATGATGGGGGCAAGATAATTTCAAAGGGATATTCCTGTCTCAGATAAAAGGAAAGGCCAAGTTGGGTGAAAGATGTAGAGGGAGGAAGACAGAGAATGAGGGGAGAAGATTTCTCTGTGCTAGGCTACATGCAGTTTAAATTTTTTTATCATGATTTGAATAAAGTCAAATCAAATGTGATACAAACTTGAGAAGTAAGGTAAAAAGTATTACAAAAATAATTTGAATCTAATATGATAAAATTCATTAATCATAAATATAGTTTTAAACATGGGGACAATGCAGTAGTACCACCAGTAGCTCTGTATCCAAAAGAGGCTTTCTAAAAGGGGGAAAGGACCTACTGGTACAAAATATTTATAGTTGCTCTTTTTGAGGTGGCAAAGGATTAAAAATTAAAGGGATGCTCACGAATTGGGGAATGGTTGAACAAATTGTGTTATATGATGGTGATGGAATACTTTTGTGCTGTAAAAATTCACAGGATGATTTCAGATAGAGCTGGAAAGACCTAGATGAACCACTGCAGAGTGAAATAAGGGAACCAGGAGAACATTGTATGCAGTAACAGCAATATTGTGTCATGATTAACTGTGATAGACTTAGCTCCTCCTAACAATGTTCGAGGACAATTCCGAGGGACTTATGACAAAGAATGCTATGCATCTCCAGAGAAAAATACTGCTGGAGTCAGAATGTAGGTCAAAGCATGCCATTTTTCACTCATTTGTTTTTATTTTGAGTTCTGGTTTTATATCATTATTCTCTTATAAAAATTAACAATATGGAAATAGGTTTGGCATGATAATGTATAACCCAGATCGAATTGTTTGCCAGCTCCTGGAGGGAGGAGAGGCAGGAGGAAGGAAGAAAATTTGGGTCATATCACTTCAGAAAATTTATGTGGAATTTTTAAATTACCTTTAAGTGGTAAAAATATAAATATATCTTTATAATAAACATGAAAACAAACAAAATAACAGCTTCAAAATTGCAAAACAGGAGGCATGGTTAGCATTTTCCCACCCTGAAAACAATCTGGGAGTTTTAATAGATAGATCATCTCAATGAGTCAACATATTCAGGCCAAAAACCTGAATTTGACTTCAGACTACATTAAAGGGAACATAACTTCAGAGAATAGGAGGGTAAGATGTAAATTCTGACCTCATCAGAATTCATATAGAGTATTGTGTTCAATTGTGGGAAATACATTTTTTAAATGACAGTTATAAGCCAAAGGATATCTAGAGGAGGGGAAATGGGTGAGTAAATGGTTTTATGTTCATGTCATAGGGATATATAGGCTAGAAAAAGGAAGACTTAGGGAAACCATAATAGATATCTTCTAGGATATGGAGGACATTCATGCAGAAAAGAGGCTAGATTTATTAGGTTTGCCCCAAGGAGACAGAATCAAAAACAATTGACAGAAGTTACAAAGAGGAAAATCTGGTATTACTGACAGGAAAAAATTCCTAATAACTGTATAGATAACTATGTGGCACAATGCATAAAGTACAAAGCCTAAAGTCAGGAGCAACTCAGTTCAAATTCAGCCTCAAAAACTACTCAGGTGTGTGAATCTGGTTAAATCATCTAACCTTTGAGTGTCTCAGTTTTGTCAACTGTCAAACTGAGGATAAGAAGCTATTTCCTAAGACTACTATGAGGATTGAATGGGATAATGCTTCTAAAGCACTTACCACAGTATCTGGCACACAGTAGGTATTTAATAAATATTTCTTTTCCTAACTGTCTAAACGTAAAATGGACTACCTCAAAATGCTCTAAGTTGGACATTATTGTAGGTTTTCACACAAGGGTTGGATTTTTTATAGAAAAGATTTTATAGAAAAGATTCTCTTCATTTATACATTGAATTAGAAAGTCATCCAGCTCTAAAATTAGGTGATTTTGTGATACTAGTATAAGTCAAAGTAATTTTTAGGGTAGTTTTTATTAAATTAAGAACAATAATGGAAGTAATAAGAAGAAAGATTATATTTCCAAAAAATTGAATATCATTTAAAAGAAACATAAGGAATGCAACCTTAACAATTTTGTTATTAAAAAGGTAAATGGAACGACCCCTTCAATAAAAAATTGTTTTTAATTGAAAAAAATGTTTCATAATGGATTGAAAAGCAGAATGAAATAATTCGTTGGTTATAGGAAATGCATTTACTCCAGCAAGAAAAAATAATATATTCAGAAAAGAAAAAAAATGGGTTAAAGTTTTTGTACATATGTCATTGATGATGTCCCAGTCTAATTCAGACTATGAAACTGAAGATATCAAGGACATTCCTTTATGCTAAAATGCTCTGAAGATTATATATGATAAAAATGTATAAAATCCTAAATGAATCTTATAGGAAACATAGCGAAAAATTCAATAATAATGATAGATTTGTAATTTCCCAATAATTATATTTATGAAATATGATAAATCCAAGAAAAAGGTAAATAAGAAGAAAGTTATAGGGCTGAATACAGAATTAAATAAATTAGATCTAAAAGTTAATTGGAGAGAAGAAGAAAATGATAAGAAAAGCAAAAAATATTCTTTTTCTAGTACACAGTGAAAATACACAATAATTTAGTACTTATCAAATAAAAAAGAAGCTTAGATGAAATATAGAAAAGTAATACTACATTTATAGATAATAATGCCAGAAATTTAGTAGTGAATGTTATTCAATCAGTAAAAGGTAACAAAGTCTCATGTGGAAACTAAAAAGTGAATGATTAAATAATATTTAAATTAAAAAGGTATATATGTGTCTGTATATTTCAGTTGTCACAATGAAGTACTTAATCTGAGGTAGCAGGTTGAAATTGTGAAGTAAAGTTAACATACATTAATAACAAATGTTTTATATTATTAACACATATTTAGGAGGCAGTTCATATGAATACCACTGAAGAATTGAAAAGATGGGAAAAATGAAATAATAGTGTGATGTTTAAGTAATCTTAAACATAATGCCAATTCTAATCTTACAACAATTCCTTGAAAGAGACTTTGTTAGTAGTATTCAGAAGTTAGGAAGTTGTAGGGAACAAAACAATACTCTCACAAATTGTCACAATGTTTGTATTAATTGACATTCAGAATGGTGCTACTAGGCATGAAGTATAGAAACAGGACACATACATTGAATTCCTTTGAAATCTACCAGTTAAATGACCTTTCAATCCATATGAGATTCAAGAATATTGTAATCAGATTCAGTTGTTCAAGCAATTTCACATGAAAGGCACTTAAATAAGCTTGAAAGTGGTTTTCCCAAAGGAAAAGTTTCTATCCAATTGGGGAGATACTTTGTACTGCCATCTGTTCCTTCTGTCACATTTTTATGCATCCTGCTGTCCTATCTGCTCCTATCATTTCAAACCTAATTGTTCACTTTTATTGGAATCTAGAAATCTTAATTAGTACTAATAAATAGTATGCTACATTAAAATTTTTTTTTCTGGATATGTTGTATAATACCTCGGGATGTATGACTTTTAAAAACATTTTTCCCAACTGAAGAGTAATTTCCCAACCTTTTATTTCCCCTAGAAATTCTGAGGGAGAATGACCCATTTATATTATATAGGAGGCATTAACTTCTTTCATGGCAGTTAATTTTAAATTAAATTAAATTTAAATAAAATTTACTTTTAAAAAAATCTTACCTTTAGATCAAGACATTTTTATAGAATGACACCCAAATAACAAATTCTTCAAAATGGGAAAAATTGGATGGAGTTGATTATTCTGAGATGATATATGGCCTAATGGAAAGAGAGCTAGATTAGGAGATGAAATTGTATTCAAGTCCTGATTTGCCTACTACCTAAAAAAGAAAATATCTTGATAAGGTTGACAGAGTCAAGGTAAAATTTTTGAAGAATATGAAAGCTAGGCATGATTTTAGTAATGAAGGAGGTATGTATTAGAAAGTTAATAACTGAAGATGGACAGGGAGAAAATCCAAAGGTTTAAAACAAAGAGGAGGGGATGGGATCAAGAGCACAAGTAGAAGGACTGAATGTCTCTTTGGAGCAAAGGGTACAGATGAAAATAATAGGTGACAGTGAAGAGTTTATGAGGAGTTCTCATTAGTGCTTTCTGTTTTTCTTACCAATGTAAAACTGAATTCCTCAGATAAGATAGAGGTGGGAGGCAGTCATCATGGAGGCTTCAGGACATGGGGAAAGTTTTGGAACAGCTGCTCCTGGGTGTGCAAAATAGAATCAATCAAGGGCAAGAGGATTGACATGAAGTAGTGAGAAACCAGTTTCCATCAGACAACCAGTTGAGGTAGAAAGCACAAATGTGTAATTTCCTTCAGCAGTGTTTAAGAGTAGTTAGTTGAGTACAGTATGTAGATGGTAAAGATAATCAGAGTTGGGCTTCATAAAGGCATAAATGATCAAAGGGCAAGTTGAAAATGATTTTTTCTTAAAATGTTGCTCTAAACATGTGACACTCTCTCCCAACTGAAAGAGGCAGAAATGTAAGGGGTTTGACTAGATTTTTTAAGAGTGTGGTTGCCAGGAATTTAATAAATTCCTAATGATTTTTAGCAATTTATTTATAAAATCTAGAAAGAGTGAAGGTAAGAAAATCAGAAAGAGGATAGGGTAGGATATCTAGGCTACACAATAAGTATTTTTCTCTTGCCCCTGGCTCATCCCAGGCAGGGCTTGGGAAGGAATAAAACAAGAGCTTCAGTCACGAAGCCTCTCTCAAGAGGGGAGACCTATCCTGAGTTTAGTCCCTTCAGAAAATCCAGGAAAGGTGCCAGCCTTTTCCACTCACCCATGTGGTAGTTCATAGGGAGAGATTTAAGAACAGTCTCACCAAGTCCAAGGTATCAGGTGCAGTGAGCAGATTCTTCACCAGCCTCCAACTCCAACTCAGAACTCTAAAGCAGGAAGAACTGTTCACAGGAAGTTGTAACTCCTTTTTAAAGATGGTTCTTTTGCTTCACTTCCTGTGCCTTCCTCTACTTCTACATGCACCAATTACAGCTAAAGCTTTGCTTAGGACTACCCAGGGGGCAGTCAGTGGTTTCTGATTTGTCACCCATTATTGCACACAGGTGGGTCACAGACTTAACAATTAAATGGGATGTGTACACTTTTGGTGATTAAATTTAAAAATGGGCAAGGAAGAGTTAATCCCATCTTCATATAACCAATACACTCCAATGGTCCCCTCTTACACCCAACATCAAATATAAAATTTTCTCTGAGCTTTTAAGGCCCTACAATCTCACCTCTTCATAACATTACAGTCTTCTTACTTTTTACTCCCCTCCATATATGTTATGATCCAACGATGACGTGCTTAATGCTTTTAGTAAATGACAACTCATCTTTTATCTCTTATCATCAGCTGTCCCCATGCCTTGAAAGCTCTGCCTTCTCCCTAACTGCTAGTTTCCCTGCTTCCTTAAAGACTCATCTCAAATCCCACCTTCTACAGGAGGCCTTTTCTAGTTCTTTCCCTGCCCCAAACCTCACAAGGCTAGTGCCTTCCCCTCTTAAAATACCTGAATTTTACACTGAATATATAATTTACAATGTATACATATGTGTATAGATATGCACTTATATAATGAATATAATATTAACATATTTTCTTTCATTAGAATTGTATCTCTCTGAAGGCAAGAATGATTTTTTTTTGCTTTTATAGTCCCAATAACAGTAAGGGCTTTTAAAATGCTTGTTGACTGACTAGCAAATTCACATTTAGCACTAATTCTTCTGACCCATCCCAAGATGTTATAGGATAATGCAGATTTGTGGAATAATATGACATTATGGAATAGCAAGTAAATATGGAGCATTTACTTGACTCCTTATTTTGCCTTGTCTTTGTGGCCCTTTTTCTGATTGAGTTTCTGACAAGACTCCTGGTTTCAGATGCACTGATCTTGGGCAGAATCCTGTAAGTGAGAGTTCTGGCATCTGAAATTCTGGACTTGGTAGCAGAAAGTCTGATGTCCTTCCATAGAGAAATTATGCATGAGTAAATAGTATTTCAGTAATTTGGGAAATGCTTGCTGTCAACTCCAGAGCAATATTGCCATCATATAGGTAGAAGATTTTTCTCTAAACTCAGTCACTAGGTTAGGTCTGGATGACCTTAACCTTATGGAGCAATGGCATTAATTCATGGTAATAGAGTGCCGTGGTTTCTTTTAACATATGATTGGGCAAAGCAAGCCAGGTTAGGTAGGGACTACATATACAATGGTATGTTGATGCTTACAAATCCAATCACTGAGTACTTGATCTCAATGACAGTGTAGGGAATATAGAAATATGTCACTGATTTGAGGGAGATTAGAAATAAAAATAGTCCAAATCCATACTTTACCAATTAGGTAATGAATAGCGAGGAAAGTAAATGACCTGTCCAAAATCATATGGATAATCAACCATATCTCCTGATTTTGCATCAAGTTCTTCTAATTCTAGGTCCAATGTTCTATCCACTATAACACAATGCTTCTGCATAGATGATCACACTAATAGTCCCTACATCCCTGAGAGTCTGTGATTCTGTGAAATCCAAGTCAATTCAACCATTATTGAACACCTATATTTCAAAAAGAGATATGGAAATGAAATGTGAAAAGCAACTTAGAAGCTGATATGAGGAGACAGAATAGATATAATATATACACAAATAAATACGATTCTAGATGAAATGCTGGAGGAACAAATCAGAAATGCAATAAAATGACATAAGAAAATTTGAGAAGAGAGAAATATGAGTGAGGCACATACTCAGAGTTCAATTTTACTCTAACGGGTTGCAGGTGGGATAAGGAATGACAAAGAAGGATTTATACAAGAGGAAAGACAGACAAATTAGGTCTTAGAAAACAAGATGCACTTCAATAGTTTGGGATGAAGAAGGTGTTCATTTCAGGTTCAGGGAGAGTCTGCACAAATGCCAAGAATTAAGAGAGTGTAGAATAAGACTGGGAAATATTAAACAGCTCAGTTTGGTTACTACATAAAATACAAAATACTTAAGGGAATGATGCAATTAGCCTGGAACCATAGATTGGAACCACGATAGACTGGGGCTACTGAGTGTGGTCTAGAGAGAACTTGGGAAGAAAATACCTTCAAGTACTTTATGGTCTGCCATTTGGAGGTAGGATGAGACTTTATTCAATTTGTTTCAAAAGGAAGAGCTAAGAGGAGTGAGTAGAAATAGAAGAGATGGGGAATTTGGTATTATAAAAATTAGTTTATATCTAATAATAAAAATATTATATTTTATGAGGTTTGGTAAGGATTATTAGAAATCAAGGAATAAAGAAGATACAAAATAAAAACCACATGCCGGTGGCAAGTTAGCCAATTCAGAATCCCCACACTTAGCTTATCATTAACTTCCTACATCATTGCAATGACAGAGGAGAGAGCGTGGTAGGCGTTACTGCCAGTTAAATACCAACTGTGATCTCACCTACATGGAGAGTCAGGTGAGATTATAGGGAATTCTGGAAAATACCAAGGACTTTGGGGGATTGAAGTCTAGGGTTCAATATCTCCATTTATACAGCCCCACTGTGATCCTATTGGGAAACCAGTTTCCCCAAAAGGATCATGGAAACATAATCAACTTAAAGATTGCAATAATTTGTGGATAAAAGGAAAAGAGAACACAACCAATGATTACTAGGTGCATTGACAAAAAGCCAATTAGGGGGCAGTCCCCTTTGGCATAAGAGTATACATACAAAAGAAATGCATTCAAAGGCCACACAGTTCAAATCACCACATCCCAAAGTTCACTCTGGACCTTCTGGTGCAGCTTGTCATCTGTGGAGGCATCTTCATGGTGTCTTCTCCAAACAGTTCACTTTCTGGATTTGGAGAGGTAGCATGTTTCTTAACCTAAAATTATTCTCAAAAGGAATTTAAACTTTGCAATTTAAAATAATAATATTTATACATTCCCCTCCTGAAGAGGGTGATTGAAAAACACAGGGATCATTTAGGGATGCATGGCTCACTAAGTAATGAGGTATATGAATCAATTGGCAAGAGAAATAAAAAAGTCAAAAAAAAATCCTAATAAAAAAGATAATTTCTGAATGAAATATAGACTATCAAATTCTTATGTGTAAAAATTCTAAGTAAAGGAAAAATAAATCTATAGCAGGTCCTTGAATCAGGACCCAATTAAAATGATATAAGCATTCACCTAATCAGTAGCCAGGACTACAGAAAGTTGCCATATTATGAAAGACAGAAAAGGAACTAGATTATAAGAGCCAGGTAGGAGCCAAATTTGAGATACTTGGTAGAATGTGGAACAAGGAAGACCTGCCTTGAACACATGTTAAACAGCTGCAACCTTGAACCCCAAACATGTTCAAGTCCTCCTGTCATGGCTCAAAATTTTCATCAATCCCATTGGGATTGGTTGGTCTCTTTGACGTTGGGCTCTATTGGCACTATGCAGTTTAGCTTTGTGCTTCTTTGGTACTGTGCAATGGCTCTTCCTGTATTCTCTTGTCCTGGAATCAGACAGAATCATTAAGCAAAGTCCCATAAATTTTTTTAAACAATCAGTGACATCATTTTTATAGTCTCAAGCTATTTTTTTGGTATGCATTGACTTTATAGGAAATGTATTTTAAACTATATTACTGAAAAATAAAAAAAAAGTTAGAGAAAATCTTAATACTGGTGACATGTGCATCAAATATAAAAAGGATAGAAAAATTAAAAAACTGAAATAGTATATTGCACAGGCAAGAAAATATAATAATAAAAGTTTTTAAATTCAAAAATATAGCTTATAATCATTGACCTTGTCAGCTAAGGAAATGTAGAATACAAGGTTTCTCACCAAAAATGAAATCTATTTTCTCTTCATACCTGAACATGATCCACTGTGAGTACAAGCAAATGATTTTCACAAAGTAACAGTTTTTTTTTAATAAAGAACAGTGGTACAACATGCAATGCAAATTCATAAGGTATCAAAATCCCCAAAGTTATAATAGCCCAGTTAATTACAATAGCAAACAAACCCACTATCATTTTTCACATAAGTTATTGTATGACATAAAAAAATCCTATGAACTGTTGGATATTTGGCACAATTTTTACAGACATAGCAAATCTTTCAACCTTGTCAAATATAATTTTAAACAAAGTAAAACTTATTTGGATCTAGAATATCATCAAGAAATCTAAAGATCATTCCAAAATATGGTAGAGGAGTCTAGAAAGAAAAAACAAACCTCTATACTGTTGATTTTGGGTAATGTGAGCTGAAGAGTTATAAATGAGAGATACTCCCTTTTGAAGAGCCATCCAGAGGTACCATGCCCTGGGATTAACTTCCCAGCTCCTTTGGTATGAGACTGTAATGTCCCATCCATTCACATTTTTATAAATGTGGGAGGTAGGGATTATAATTGTATTTTACTTCAGCTACTAAATAAAATGGAACTTACCTCCTGTTAGAGGCAGGCAAAATGATCAGTTGTTGAAAAAAAAATCCAAAAATCATGTCTAAAGACCGCTTAAAATCAAATTAAGATATTTAACTCATTAAATTTTCCAAAGGTTGTTATACAATTGTTACCAGTTTTTATGAAGGCTATCCATCATTTAGGTGACAATTTACAAATTCAAAACACAAAAAGGACTGGTTTTATATAGGCTTATTCAATAATATTTGTTCAGTATAGTTATAGGGGAAAAGCATCAGGATATAACAGTACTTAAAACCCATTACATTAAAAAGATTCGGTGTAACAAAATAGTATTTAATACATTAATATATGAACTTAAAACCAACAAAATTAAATCTTAAACAAAACAATCAGCAAAATGCAATAAAATACAAAGATTTTTATAAAACATTGGAGTCTGAAATGCCTTAACAATAAAACCTCCAGTTTCTTTAAAGTTCATTTTTTTTGGTTTGTTTGTTTTTTTAATCCCTTGAGATTCCTTTTGTCAATACTGTGGTATTTCCAATAGCAAGGGAAAATACGGGTTTTAGAAATCTCAAATTGGGCAGGTCCAAATGGCAAAGTGCAGGGAGATGAATTTCTCCCCTGAATCTCAGGCAAAATAATTAAAAGAATCAGTGCACTCAATAAATATCCTTTGAAATAGGCAATGCACTGCTCTCTCATAGAATACACCATACTTGTAATTGATTTCCTGTTTGGAAAAGTCTCTTCCTTCTCCTTGTACCCCACCCCCCAGGTTCCCTGCCATGTGGAGGCTAATTGTTGCCTAAGGAAAGGAGGCTAATTGTTGCCTAAGGAAAGAACACCCCAGTTTTTACCAGTTGGTTTATAATTCTGAAGACACAGGGGAAGCTACCAGGAGCCTGGGTCCTGGGGCTGGGCCTGGGCGATCTGGGTTGGGAAGCCAGAGATCAGCGGGGGCCTAGGCGGGAGAGTGATCTGGGTCAAGCAGGTCTGGAATGGATGAATGGAGGCAGGAACAGGAAGCAGGAGAGAGCTGAATCAAGAGAGCTTTGTGAGGGGGCCTGAAAAGTCTTGCCAGGAGAAACGTGGCTTAAAAAAAATTATCTACATTATCTTAAAAAAAAATTTTTTTTAAGTGCAATCTTGTGGTTGCCATAAACTATAGAAATTAATTTATATCTAATAATAAAAATATTATATTTTATGAGTTTTATTAAGGATTATTAGAAATCAAAGAATAAAGAAGATACACAATAAAAACCACATGCCCATGGCTGATTAGTCAATTCAGAATCTCCATGCTTAGCTTACTACTAACTTCCTACATCATTGCAATGGCAGAGAAGAGAGCGTGGTAAGCATTACTGCCAGTTAAATACCAATTGTGATCTCACCTATGTGGATACTCAAATGAGATTATAGGGAATTCTGGGAAATACCAAGGACTTCTGGAGATTGAAGTCTAGGGATCAAAATCTCCATTTATAAAGTATATATACATATACATGTAAACTGTCATAAGTTTACATATTATAAAAGGTAGAAATGTGAGGGGTTTTTTATAAAAGGTTGGACTAGATTATTCAAGAACAGGGTTGCCAGGAGTTTAATTAATTCCAAAGAGATTTATTAGCAATTTATTTATTAAAAAATAGAAAGAGTGAAAGTAAGGAAATCAGAGAGAGGAGAGGGTAAGATATCTAGCCTATGTACTAAGTATTTTGCTCTGACCCCTGGCTCAACCCAGGCAGGGCTAATTAGTTCTTAGCTGGAGGGTCCTCAGCCTTGAGCCAAGGACCTGGAGATACTCTCTCAAGAGGGTAGGCCTTTCCTGAGGCTAGTCTCTTCAGATAATCCAGGAAAAGGAGTCAGACTTTTTTACTCCCCACATGCCAGTCCAAAGGGAAAGATTTTAGGACAGTCTCACCAAGTCCAAGGTCTCAGGTCCAACAAGCAGATTCTTCACCAGCCTCAAACTCAAACTCAGAACTCCAGAAGAATGAGAGAACTCCCCCTCACAGGAAGTTGTATCTTCTTTTAAAGATGCTTTTTTTGTGTTATTCCTGTGCCTCCCTCTACTTTTTATGTGGACAAATTATAGTCTAAAGTTTTGCATAGGACTGCCCTGGGGGAAGTTAGTCAAGTTTGATTCATCACCCACAGACTTAGATTAAGTGGGATGTGTACAGTTTGGGTAATTAAATATAAAAATGGGCAGGGGAGTTAATATAATCTTCACAATCAAGACAGTTAATTTCATTTTCACAATCAGGGGGAAGTTAATTTAATCTTTACAATATGCACATATTTTTATTCAATTATATGCTCAAACATATATGAGAGTTGTCCAAAAGTAGAATTCAACTGTGAAATGTTTTTAATCAATTCTGATATGTCATACATTGGAAAGGTACCAGAGCTACAAAGATAAAAATGAAGCAGTTGTTGCTCTTCATCAAAAGCTTACATTTGTAAGGTAGAGAGGGAAGCCTACATGGAATAAATAAAGATGACTGGTTCTAAATAAATAAACAGAAATGAGGAAGATTTGGGGAATAGGAGGGACAGGGGCAAGAATGGTATGACAGACTGGGAGCTAGAGAATTTAGTCTTAAATAATGAATGATTTTCCTACTTGTTTTTGGTATGAGTTTGGGACAGTTATTTAACTTCTTTGAGCCTTAGTTTCCTAATCTGTAAAGTGAAGAGGTAAGACAAGGTTTTCTTTGAGTTCTTCTAGTTTACTCTGGTTCTGAAATACATGATCCTATGAGTAGCATGTTTAGTAAGAGGGAGGGGATATACTTAGATTTAGATGTAATGTACTTGAATGAGAGCATTCAATGAGAACCTAGCAAAAGAGTTAAGGGAGATAACCAAATGGCATCTGAAAAATAAATACATTCCATGACATTGTTGGAGATATAAGATTGGTCAGTTTGGGAATATAAGTGGAGATTCTGAAAAAAATTGCATTGAGGTCATATGTGAAGCAAAAGTAGAAAATATATATTTTTTGGGGGAAAGGGAATTTTTTAACATTATTTTATTTGGTCATTTCCAAACATTATTCATTGGAAACAAAGATCATTTTCTTTTCCTACCCCCCTCAACACCACCTCTACCCTAGCCGACACATGATTCCACTGGGTATCACATGTGTTCTTGATTCGAACTCATTTCTGTGTTGTTGGTATTTGCATTAGAGTTTTCATTTAGAGTCTCTCCTCAGTCATTTCCCCTCAACCCCTGTAGTCAAACAGGTCCTTTTCTTCCGTGTTTTCACTCTCACAGTTTATTCGCTGCTTGTGGATACTGTTTTTTAGATCCCTGCAGATTGTCCAGGGACATTGCATTGACACTAATGGAGAAGTCCATTACCGTCGATTGTACCACAGTGTATCAGTCTCTGTGTATAATGATTTCCTGGTTCTGCTCCTTTCGCTCTGCATCACTTCCTGGAGTTTGTTCCAGACTCCATGGAATTACTCCACTTTTATTATTCCTTTGAGCACAATACTATTCCATCATCAAAATATACCACAATTTGTTCAGCCATTCCCCAATTGAAGGGCATCCCCTCATTTTCCAATTTTTGGCCACCACAAAGAGTGCAGCAATTAATATTCTTTTTCCCTATTATCTCTTTGGGGTATAAACACAGCAGTGCTATGGCTGGATCAAAGGGCAGACAGTCTTTATCGCCCTTTGGGCATAGTTCCAAATTGCCCTCCAGAATGGTTGGATCAATTCACAACTCCACCAGCAATGCATTAATGTCCCAAATTTGCTGCATCCCCTCCAGCATTCATTACTTTCCATAGCTGTCATGTTAGCCAATCTGCTAGGTGTGAGGTGATACCTCAGAGTTGTTTTGATTTGCGTCTCTCTGATTATAAGAGATGTAGAGCACTTTTTCATGTGCTTATTAATAGCTTTGATTTCTTTGGCTGAGAACTGCCTGTTCATGTCCCTTGCCCATTTATCAATTGGAGAATGGCTTGATTTTTGGTACAATTGATTTAGCTATTTGTAGACTTGAGCAATTAAACCTTTGTCAGAGGTTTTTATGAAGATTACTTCTCAATTTGTTGCTTTCCTTCTGATTTTAGTTACATTGGTTTTGTTTGTACAAAAACTTTTTAATTTCATGTATTCCAAATTATTTATTTTACATTTTGTGACTCTTTCTAAGTCTTGAGTGGTTTTAAAATCTTTTCCTTCCAAAACGTCTGACATGTATACTATTCTGTGTTTGCCTAATTTTTTTTAGTTTCCTTCTTTATGTTCAACTCATTCACTCATTTTGAATTTATCTTGGTGTAGGGTGTGAGATGTTGATCTAAACCTAATCTTTCCCACACTGTCCTCCAATTTTCCTAGCAGTTTTTATGAAATAGCGTATTTTTATCCCAAAAGCTGGGTTCTCTGGGTTTGTTGTATACTGTCCTGCTGAGGTCACTTACCCCTAGTCTATTTCACTGATCCTCCTTTCTGACTCTTAGCTAGTACCAAATTGTTTCGATGACTGCTGCTTTATAATATAGTCTGAGATCTGGGACTACAAGGCCCCCTTCCTTTGTATTTTTTTTGTTGTTTCCTGGATATCCTTTATCCTTTGTTATTCCAAATGAACTTTGTTATGGTTGTTTCTAAATCAGTAAAAAAATTTTTTTGGATGTTCAATGGGTATGGCACTAAATAGATAAATGAGTTTGAGTAGGATGGTCATTTTTATTATATTATCTCATCCTACCCATGAGCAGTTAATGTTTTTCCAATTGTTCAAGTCTAGTTTTAGTTGTGTGGAGAGTGTTTTGTAGTTGTGTTCATATAGTTTCTGTGTTTGTCTCGGGATATAGATTCCTAAGTATTTTATTTTTTCTAAGGTGATTATAAATGGGATTTCCCTTTCTAGTTCTTGCTGCTGAACTGTGTTGGAAATATATAGAAATGCTGATGACTTATGTGGGTTTATTTTGTATCCTGCAACTTTGCTAAAGTTGTTGATTATTTCGATTAGCTTTTTGGTTGAATCTCTAGGATTCTTTAGGTAGACCATCATATCATCCACAAAGAGTGATAACTTGGTCTCCTCCTTGCCTATTTTAATGCCTTCAATTTCTTTTTCTTCACTAATTGCCACTGCTAGTGTTTCTAGTACAATATCAAATAATAGAGGTGATAATGGGCATTCTTGTTTCACTCCTGATCTTATTGGGAATGCATCTAGTTTATCCCCATTGCAGATGATATTGATGATATTAGCTAATGCTTTTAGATATATACTGTTTATTATTTTTAGGAACTACCCTTCAATTCCTATGCTTTCTAGTGATTTTAATAGGAAGGGGTGTTGTATTTTATCAAAGGCTTTTTCTGGGTCTATTGAAATAATCATGTGATTTTTGTTGGTTTGCTTGTTGATGTGGTCAATTATGTGGATGGTTTTCCTAATGTTGAACCAGCCCTGCATCCCTGGTATAAATTCTACTTGATCATGGTGAATGACTCTTCTGATCACTTGCTGGAGTACTTTTGCTAGTATCCTATTTAAGATTTTTGCATCTATATTCATTAGGGAGATTGGTCTATAGTTTAAATTCTCTGTTTTTGGTCTGCCTGGCTTTGGTATCAGTACAATGTTTGTGTCATGAAAAGCATTTGGTAGAACTCCCTCTTTGCTTATTATATCAAATAGTTTGTATAGTATTGGGGTTAGATGTTCTTTGAATGTTTGATAGAATTCACTTGTGAATCCATTAGGCCTTGGTGATTTTTTTCTTAGGGAGTTCTTTGATGGCCTGTTGGATTTCTTTTTCTGATATGGGATTATTTAAGAAATCTATTTCTTCTTCTGTTATTCTAGACAATTTATATTTTTGTAAATATTCATCCATATCACCTAGGTTGGTATGTTTATTGCCATATAGTTAGGCAAAGTAGATTAAGATTGCCTTAATTTCCTCTTCATTGGAGGTGAGGTCCCCTTTGTCATCTTGATGCTATTAATTTGCCTTTCTTCTTTCCTTTTTTTAATTACATTGACCAATAATTTGTCTATTTTGTCTGTTTTTTCAAAGTACCAGCTTCTAGTCTTGTTTATTAGCTCAATAGTTCTGTCACTTTCAATTTTATTAATTTCTCCCATAATTATTAGGATCTCTAGTTTAGTTTTCTTCTGGGGGGTTTTAATTAGTTTGTTCTTAAGTTTTTTGATTTGCATTTCCAAGTCCTTGATCTCTGTCCTCTCTAAATTGTTAATATATGCACTCAGGGATATGAATTTTCCTCTAAGTATTGCCTTGGCTGCATCCCATAAAGTTTGAAAGGATGTCTTGCCATTGTCATTTTCCTCAATGAAATTATTAATTGTTTCTATGATTTCTTCTCTAACTATCAGATTTTGGAGTATCATATTATTTAATTTCCAATTAATTTTTGATTTGGCTCTCCATGTACCCTTATCAATCAATATTTTTATTGCCTTGTGATCTGAAAAGGTTGCATTTATTATTTCTGCTTTTCTGCATTTGAGTGCCATGTTTCTGTGACCTAGTGTATGATCTATTTTTTGTGAATGTGCCATGTGGTGCTGAGAAGAAGGAGTATTCCTTTTTGTCCCTATTTATTTTTCTCTATATGTCTATTAACTCTAATTTTTCTAAGATTTCATTCACCTCTTTTACCTCTTTCTTGTTTATTTTTTGGTTTGATTTATCTAAATTTGATAGTGGTTGGTTCAAGTCTCCCACTAATATGGTTTTACTGTCTATTTCCTCCTTCAATTCTCCTAGTTTCTCCATTAAAAATTTGGATGCTATACCATTTGGTGCATACATGTTGATTAGTGATATTTCCTTATTGTCTATACTATCTTTTAACAGAATATATTTACCTTCCCTATCCCTTTTGATCAGGTCTATTTTTGCTTTGGCTTTCTCAGATATCATGATTGCAACTGCTGCCTTCTTTCTGACCTTGTGAGTATCAACCCACCTCATATGTGTTTCTTGAAGACAACATATGGTAGGGCTTTGGGATCTCATCCAATCTGCTATTTGTCTATGTTTTATGGGGGAGTTCATCCCATTCACATTCAAAGTTATGATGATCACTTGTGGATTCCCTGGCATTTTGATATCTTCCCCTAGTTCTGACCTTTTTCCCTAGCTATATCCTTTTGAACCAGTGATTTACTTTAGGTCAGTCCCCCTAGTCCCCTCCCTTAATATTCTTCCCTTTCTAGCCCCTCCCTATTTATGCTCCCTTCCCCTCCCCCCTCTCTTTCCCTCCCCTTTTATACTCCCTCTCCCCTCCCCCTACTTAAATTCCCTTTCTTTCTTACCCTGTTGGATAAGATAGAATTCAAGATCTCACTGGATCTAGATGTTCTTCCCTCTCAGAGTTGATTTCACTGAGAGTAAGGTTTAAGTAATACCACTTTAAGCTCTCTTCCTCTCCTTCTTATATGAGAGATCTTCCCCTCCCCTTCCCATGTGTTTCTTTGTATGGGAAAGATTATTCTATTTAGTCCCCCCTATTTCTTGAAGTAAATCTTAATATTATCGATGGTTTCCCCACTCCCTTTTCCTTTCTTTGCCCCCCCTTTCACCAAATCTTCTTGATGCCCCAATCTATCCCTATGCATGATTCTTCTAACTACTCTTATGGTGCATATAATTTTTGAGTTACACAATATGTTTTCTCCACATATTAATATAATATAATTTGATATAAATGTAGTCCTTATAGAAGAGAGTTTGACTTAAAGAAGAAGATAAGTTTTATCTCCTTTTCCCTTTCTTTCATATTTACCTTTTCTTATTTCTCTTGCTTTCTGTGATTGGATACCAAATTTTCCACTAAGTTCTGGTCTTTCCTTAGCAAATGCTTGGAAATCTTCTGTTTTTTTGTTCTTTTTTTTGTTTTTTTTTTTGAATGCCCATATTTTCCCATGGAATTATATAGTTAGTTTTGCTGAGTAATTGATTCCTGGTTGGAGACCCAGCTCTCTTGCCTTTCTAAATATTGTGTTCCATGCTTTGCGGTCTCTTAGTGTGTTAGCCTCTAAGTCATGTGTGATCCTTATGGGAGCCCCCGTTTATCTGAAGCTCCTCTTCTTGGCTTTTTGTAGGATTTTCTCCATTTCTTGGAAGCTCTTGAATTTGGCGATTACATTCCTGGGGGTTGTCTTTTGGGGATTTAGTATAGAGGGTGTTCTATGAACCCTTTCTATTTCTATTTTGCCTCCTTGCTCTAAAACATGTGGGCAATTTTCTTCTATAATCTCCTGTAGTATAGCATCGCGGTTTTTGTTTATCACTGGTTTTTTCGGGCAGACCAATAATTCTCACGTTGTCTCTTCTTCCTCTGTTTTCCAGGTCTGTGAACTTTTCAGTGAGATATTTTGTGTTTTCTTCTAATTCATTAAGTTTTTGGCTTTGCTTTATTAATTCTTGTTTTTGCATGCTCACTGTCTTCCAGTTGCTTAATTCTGGTCTTTAGGGACTGGTTTTGCTTTTCAGCTTTGTCTGCACTTCTATTAGATGCTTCCAGCTCTTTCTCCAATTGTGAAGTCTTGTCTATCAGACTGCTGAGCTCTTTTTCCCAATTTTCTTTCCAGAAGGTTTCCATCTTTTGGGTAAGCTCCAATTTGAGTTCTTCCAGAGACTGTGGGTAATTTCCATTCTGGGAGGCATGTTTTGATTTTGTTTGGGTTTCATCCTCTTTCTCTTCTTTTCCTTGGGTACTCCCACCATAAAAGTTTTCAATAGTCACCTTTTTCCCTTTCTTCCTGGAGGCTTGGTTTTGGGCCATGTAAGCCATCCCTTTGTTGGTTTTATTCCCCTTACCTTTTTGGTCTGGTGTCTGGGTGATATGGGTGGGTTTTCTGTGAATTTAGGTGGCCTCCGACTAGTTCTTCCCAGCCTCCAAGGTTTCTTAGAGCACAGGCCCCTGTGCTCAGCGCGGCTGCTCCTTTGCTTAGCAAGGCCACCCCTTTGCTCAGCGCAACCTTTCCTGTGTTCAGCAGGGCCACCCCTTTGCTCAGCTCAGGATTCTCCCATGAAACCACCCTGAGAGGTCTTTTCCTTTCAGTCTTTAGATCCCAAGGACCCTGGTTCCCCCCCTTCCCCAGATAGAGACTTTCCTCACTCACTTGCTGTCCCAGTGAGCACTCTGATACCTTACTCTGGTTTTGTGGGGGGAGTGGGAGAAAGGGCGGCTCAGTTCACGTTTTTGTATTAGCTTTTCCTCCTCCTTATAGCGTGGAAATGTTCAAGTCCCACTTACCTTCATTTCTCTGGGATACAGGAGAGTCCCTCCTTTCTTCCAAATGTGATTTTTATGCTCTTTTGAGGTAGTCTATTTTGTTCAGTGCCAGAGAGAGGAAGCGATTCGCGTCTAGATTGCAGCCATGATAACCTGGAAGTCTAGCTATGAATATTGTTGTACAAGTCTTTTTCCTTATTTTCTCTTTGGGGTACAAGCCCAGCAATGGTATGGGTGGATAAGAGGGTAGACAGTCTTTTATCGCCCTTTGTGCATAGTTCCTAATTGCCCTCCAGAATAGTTGGATCAATTCACAACCCCATCAGCAATGAATTAGTGTTTCTACTTTGCCACATCCCCTCCAGCATTCATTATGTTCCCTTGCTGTCCTGTTAGCCAATCTGCTAGGTGTGGGGTGATACCTCAGAGTTGTTTTGATTTGCCTCTCTCTGATTATAAGAGATTTAGAACACTTTTTCATGTGCTTATTAATAGTTTTGTTTTCAGTGGCTGAGAACTGCCTATTCATGTCCCTTGCCATTTGGCTTGATTTTTTGTACAATTGATTTAGCTACCTGTAAATTTGAGTAATTAAACCTTTGTCAAAGGTATTTATGAAGATTGT
Organism: Monodelphis domestica; assembly: GCF_027887165.1. Lineage (NCBI taxonomy): Eukaryota > Metazoa > Chordata > Mammalia > Didelphimorphia > Didelphidae > Monodelphis > Monodelphis domestica. Next base: position 29,977,301 of record NC_077230.1, read on the forward strand.
TTCCCAATTTGTTGCTTCGCTTCTGATTTTAGTTATACTGGTTTTGATTGTACAAAAGCTTTTTAATTTGATGTAGTCAAAATTATTTATTTTACATTTTGTGACTCTTCCTAAGTCTTGAGTGGTTTTAAAGTCTTTCCCTTCCCAAATGTCTGATATTTTTATTACTCTGTGTTTTCCTAATTAACTTATAGTTTCCTTCATTAGTTCAAGTCATTTAGCCATTTTGAATTTATCTTGGTGTAGGGTGAGAGGTATTGATCTAAACCTAATCTCCCCCACACTGTCTTCCAATTTTCCCAGCATTTTTTATCAAATAATGTATTTTTATCCAAAAAGCTGGGATCTTTGGGTTTATCATATACTATCTTGCTGAGGTGAGTTGCCCTAAGTGTATTCCACTGATCCTCCTTTCTGTCTCTTAGCCAGTACCAAATTATTTTGATGACTGCTGCTTTATAATATAGTCTGAGATCTGGGACTGCAAGCCCCTTTCCTTTGTATTTTTTTTTCATTGTTCCCAGATATATCCTTGATCCTTTGTTATTCCAAATGAACTTTGTAATGTTTTTTTCCTAATTCAGTAAAGAAATTTTTTAGAAGTTCAATGTGTATGGCACTAAATAGATAAATAATTTTGGGTAGGATGGGCATTTTTATTATATTAGCTTGTCCTACCCATGAGCAGTTAATGTTTTTCCAATTGCTCAAGTCTAGTTTTAGTTGTGTGAAGAGTGTTTTGTAGTTGTGTTCATATAGTTCCTGTGTTTGTCTCAGGAGATAGACTCCTAGGTATTTTATTTTTTCTAAGGTGATTTTGAATGGAATTTCTCTTTCTAGTTCTTGCTGCTGAACTGTGTTGGAAATATATAGAAATGCTGATGACTTACAACTTTGCTAAAGTTGTTGATTATTTCAATTAGCCTTTTGGTTGAATCTCTAGGATTCTTTAAGTAGACCATCATGTCATCCACAAAGAGTGATAACTTGGTCTCCTCCTTGCATATTTTAATGCCTTCAATTTCTTTTTCTTCTCTAATTGCTACTGCTAGTGTTTCTAGTACAATGTCAAATAATAGAGGTGATAATGAGCATCCTTGTTTCACTCCTGATCTTATTGGGAATGCATCTAGTTTATCCCCATTGCAGATGATATTGATGATATTAGCTAATGCTTTTAGATATATACTGTTTATTATTTTTAGGAACTACCCTTCAATTCCTATGCTTTCTAGTGATTTTAATAGGAAGGGGTGTTGTATTTTATCAAAGGCTTTTTCTGGGTCTATTGAAATAATCATGTGATTTTTGTTGGTTTGCTTGTTGATGTGGTCAATTATGTGGATGGTTTTCCTAATGTTGAACCAGCCCTGCATCCCTGGTATAAATTCTACTTGATCATGGTGAATGACTCTTCTGATCACTTGCTGGAGTACTTTTGCTAGTATCCTATTTAAGATTTTTGCATCTATATTCATTAGGGAGATTGGTCTATAGTTTAAATTCTCTGTTTTTGATCTGCCTGGTTTGGGAATTAATACCATGTTTGTGTCATAAAAGGAATTTAGTAAAACCCTTTCTTTGCTTATTATGTCAAATAGTTTGTATAGTATTGGGATTAGCTGTTCTTTGAATGTTTGATAGAATTCACTGGTGAATCCATCAGGCCCTGTGGAATTTTTCTTAGTGAGTTCTTTGATGGCCTGTTGGATTTCATTTTCTGATATGGGATTATTTAAAAATTCTATTTCTTCTTCTATTAATCTAGGCAGTTTATATTTTTGTATATATTCGTCCATATCGCCTAGATTGGTATATTTATTACCATATAATTGGGCAAAGTCGTTTTTAATGATTGCCTTAATTTCCTCTTCATTGGAGGTGATGTTCCCTTTTCATCTTTGATGCTGTCAATTTGCTTTTCTTCTTTCCTTTTTTTAATTAGATTGACAATTACTTTGTCTATTTAGTTTGTTTTTTCAAAGTTCCGGCTTCTAATCTTATTTATTAGTTTAATAGTTCCATCACTTTCAATTTTATTAATTTCTCCATTAATTTTTAGGATCTCTAGTTTGGGTTTTTTCTGGGGGGTTTTAATTTGTTTGTTCTCAAGTTTTTTGATTTGCATTTCCAATTCCTTGATCTCTGTCCTCCCTAATTTGTTAATATATGCACTCATGGATATGAATTTTCCTCTAAGTGCTGCTTTGGCTGCATCCCATAAGGTTTGAAAGGATGTCTCACCATTGTCATTTTCCTCAACAAAATTATTAATTGTTTCTATGATTTCTTCTCTAATTAACCAATTTTGGAGTATCATATTATTTAATTTCGAATTAATTTTTATTTGGTTCTCCATGTACCTTTACTGATGATTATTTTTATTGCCTTATGATCTGAAAAGGATGCAATTATTATTTCTGCTTTTCTGCATTTGTATGCCATGTTTCTGTGACCTAGTGTATGATTTATTTTTGTGAATGTGCCATGTGGTGCTGAGAAGAAAGTGTATTCCTTTTTGTCCCTAGTTATTTTTCTCCATATTTCTACTATCTCTAATTTTTCTAAGTGTTCATTCACTTCTTTCACCTCTTTCTTATTTATTTTTTATTTGATTTATCTAAATTTGATAGTGGTTGGTTCAAATTTCCCACTAATATGGTTTTGCTGTCTATTTCCTCCTTCAGTTCTCCTAGTTTCTCCATTACAAATTTGGGTGCTATACTATTTGGTGTATATTTGTTGATTAGTGATATTTTCTCATTTTCTAAAGTCCCTTTTAACAAAATATATTTACTTGTGTGTTTCTTGAAGACAACATATGGTAGGGTTTTGGATTCTAATCCATTCTGCTATTCATCTACGTTTTATGGGTGAGTTCATCCCATTCACATTCAAACTCATGATTGTCACTTGTGGACTCTGTGGTATTTTGATATCCTCCCCTGATTCTGACCTTTCTTCTTTAGCTATAACCTTTTAAGCCAGTTATTTTCTTTAAACCAGTCCCCCTAGTCCCCTCCCTTGATATGTTTCATTTTCTAGCCCCTCCCTTTTTGTTCCTTCCTCCTTCTTCCCTCTCTTTTTGTGTTCCCTCCACTTTTAACCCCCTTGGTCTTCCCTTATTCCTTTCCCCATTGGATAAGATAAAATCCAAGATCCCAATGGATCTGGATGCTCTTCCCTCTCAGAGTTTATTTTCACTGAGAGTAAGGATTAAGTAAAAACTCTCTTCCTCTCCTTCTTATAGGAGAATTCTTCCCCTCCCCTTCCCATGTGTATCTTTGCGTGAGAAAGATTATTCTATTTAATTTTTTTTCCTATTTCTTGGAGTATACCTTAGTACCATCAAAGATCCCCCCCTTTTTCTTTTTATCACCCCCTTCTCCATTTCTTCTTGATGCCACAAACTTTTGCTATGCATGATTCTTTTTACTACTCTAATGAGGCATACAATTTTTGAGGGTTACACATTACATTTTCCCCACATATTAATATATATAAATTGATATAAATGTAGTCCTTATAGAAGTGAGTTTGAATAAAAGAAAAAGATAACATTTTTCTCCTTTTCCCTTTCCTTCATATTTACCTTTTCATGTTTCTCTTGCTCTTTGTGTTTTGGATATCAAGCTTTCCACAAGGCTCTGGTCTTTTCTTTACAAAAGCTTGGAAATATTCTATTTTGTTGAATGCCCATACTTTCCCCTGGAAGTATATAGTCAGTTTTGATGGATAGCTGATTCTTGGTTGAAGACCCAGCTCTCTTGCTTTTCTGAATATCATGTTCCATGCCTTATGGTCATTCAGAGTGGAAATTGTTAGGTCCTGTATGACCCTGATTGTTGTTCCTTTATATTTAAATTGTCTTTTTCTGGCTTCTTGTAAGATTTTTTCTTTTGCTTAGAAGCTTTGGCATTTGGCAATTACATTCCTGGGAGTTATGTTTTGGGGATTTAGTGTAGAGGGTGTTCTGTGAACTCTTTCAATGCATATTTTGTCCCCTTTTTCTGGAATGTTTGGGCAGTTTTTCTTGATGATATCATGTATTGTGATATCAAGATTACTGTTTATCTCTGGTTTTTCGGGCAGACCAATGATTCTCAAGTTTCTCTCCTTCCTCTGTTTTCCAGGTCTGTCACCTTGTCAGTGAGATATTTTATGTTGACTTCTAATTCTTTAGTCTTTTGACTTTGCTTTATTAATTCTTGTTCATTTGCAAGATTATTGTCTTCCAGTTGCCTGATTCTGACCTTTAAAGACTGGTTTTCCTTTTCAGTTTGGTCTGATCTGGTTTTTGAGGCTTCAAGCTCATTTTGCATTTGCATATTTTGGTCTCTCATATTGCTGAGTTCCTTTTGCTTTATTTCCCATTTTTCTTGCCAGTAGGCTTCCATCTTTTTGGTAATTTCTGATTTAAATCCTTCAAGAGTTTGTGGAGAATTTCCATTTCCTTTGGAAGGTTTTGGAGCATTTGTTTGTGTTTCCTCTTCTATCTGCTCTGTATTTTGTATTTTTGCTCAATAAAATGTGTCCAAAGTCACCCCCTTCTTCTTGCTTTTCTTGGTGTTTGGAGGCTTTTGCACTTCTGTACTGTTTGCCATCTCTATCTAATTGAGGAGGACTGGCTCTTAGTGTATCTATCTGATGGTCCAAGACTTTAGCCCCAGGCAAATTGTCTGTTCTCTGCCGCTGTGCTGTCTTCCTGGGGAAGCCCAGGGTCTGCCCTCTCCTGCCTGCTGGTGTTTTAGGTGTTATTGCTCTCAGTTCCCTCCAGTTGCTTCTCTCCTGCCTTAATTCCATGCTCTGAGCCTGGCACAGCACTTTTCACAAGGTACCTTAGTGCCTTTGCCATCCCTGAGGATTCTATCCTTTCAGAAGACCCTACACTCTAAGGGGGGAGGGGTCCTGGCTTCCCTGAACTCTGAGGGCTCCTGATGGGATTAGGTTCAGTTGGGTTGGTCTAGATGTGCCCCAAAGCAAAAACCTCCACTACCATCTGTGATGGAAGCCAGGAGACTGGCCCAGGTTACTTTTAAGGTATGCCCTTTGGAGCAACCCTTTTGCATGCCCTGAGGTTTCTGCCCTTTCAGAAGGCCTGCACTTTAAGGGGGTAGGGGTCCTGGCCTCCCTGAATTCTGATGGCTCCTGATGGGATTAGGTTCAGCTGGGTTGGACTGGATGTGCCCCGAAGCAAAAACCTCCGGTGGGACTCAGATGGAGGCCCCAGTCTCTCTCTGTTTTCCTGCCATCTGTGTTGGATTCCCCCGAGACTGGCTCAGGTTGCTTTCAAGGTGAGCCCTTCAGAACAGCCGGCTCTGAGGCCCTTTTGCTGGCCCTGGTGTTCCCACTGCTGCCACGGGCTCAGCGCTCTGGGTTGGTGGGGGAATGGGTCCTGGGAACTTTCTTCTGCCTTCCCCTTAGACCTGAGTGATCTAGGATTCCGGCTTTTGGGGGGGTATACCTTTTGATCCAAGTCCAGGAGGAGGGTTCCCCAGCTCTGTCCTGTTGTTAAATTTGAATTTCAGTCCCCTAGGAGCATTCATTTTGTGATCATTAAAGAAGGGTTTTCAGAGGTCTGAACTTTTGCTCCCTCTAAGCGACTGGAAACCACCAAAAGCAGAAAATATTTTTAAAAAAGGAGAAAATAAGTTGGGATAACTGCTCTTGTGAGAGATCCTCATTTAGAAGTTAAGGGAGAACAATAGAGAAGCAAAGAAGGCTGAGAAGGGGGAGCTAAGTTCTTTTTATCATTCTTCAGTTAATATTTAATCATTCCCCCTGTTATTAACCTAATATTTTTAATTTTGTTGTAATGAATTTTTACTACTTCTGAATAGGAGCACATTAATATATTTTATCTTAAAACATATTTAGGATTCCTATACAAATCCTAGAATTATTTTGTGGGATTTAACTTTGCAGAAGTGCTCTAACCAAGGACCCATTGAGGCAACAAGTACTTGCTGGCCTTTAAAAATCTTTAGAGTGCAATAAATTTAGCAGCTGATAAGCACTGGGAGCTCTCCTTTTTCTAGGAGATTAGTTATCAGTCTTCTGAATGAAAACTTCATGTTCTTAGCAGTACATTATGACTTCAACTTCTAGAAATCATGTTGCCTATTTGTGCCTTCATCATTTCTCACATGGACTCCTGCAATTACCCTTCCTGCATTCTGTTAATCCATCCTGCAAAAACCTTCCAAAATGATATTCTTAAAGCCCAATTTAGATCATATCACTTCTCTTATAAAGACAATTCAGTAGTTCCTTCTTTCTTCTAGTAAAACAAAAAAAAATCTGTTTGGCTTTTAAGGTCATTACTAGCTCTCTTCAGACCATGATGTTCATATATACTCTTCCATTCATCCATACTTTCTCCCCATAGGAAATGTGGACTCTACTTTAGAAACTACTTTGGTCTCTGATAATTGCACTATTTCTTAATATTGATCAAATCTCTTCTCACATCCCTAAATCTCCCAGCTATCTTTAAAATATGGTATTAGATAAATTTCCTGGGTTTTCACGTGTTGTTGTCCTTCAGATATCCTATGGTCCACCTGTCCTAGGTTATGTGATCTTCAGTTTATGGTATACAGTGATCCCTCCCCTATTGCAGGAGTTATGTTCCAGAGACCCCTGTGATAGGTGAAAATCTGCGAAGTAGCATCACTATATAAGGCTTTATAAACCCTTCCCACTCTCCCATAAACCTTTTAACCTTTTCCACATTCTTATACACACTGAGCCAATCAGTGCCCAGGATACAGAACACTGCTTTGTGGTTGGTCACCTTTCATCCCATTAGCCAATACTGAAATGCCCATTTTGCATTCAGCCATGTACAATCTCATGTTGGCAAACATGAGCAAGTAGTAGTGGTGTACTGAATTTCCACTGTGTACAGTATTCATCTATAAAATCCTGTGATATAGTGAAAACTCCAAACAGAATTAGATTAAAAAAATAAAAACCCAATACAATGAAGCCACGATAAGTGAATCACGATATAGCAAAGGAAGACTATTATATTCCTTTTTGAGGCTTTGCATGCCAAGGGCTGTCCCAGTTACCTTGAATGTTCTTTATCTTCTACTATATCTCTTGGATTCCATTCAGTGTTCAAGTGCCAATTTCTAGACGAAATAGTTTCTGATCCTTCCAATCATTAATATTGCCCAACACTGCTTTTCATGGGAATTATTCAGCAGTATATATTTTGTCTCTCTTCACTGTGCCCCCAATAACATGCAAGTTTCATGAGGGCAGAAACTGTTTTCATTTTTGTTTTTGCAGCAAATGTGTGGCAGTTTGAATGTGCTGTGTGTGTATGCATATATATGCATATGTGTGTATTTTTAATTCAAAATTAATTGAATGAGGTACAACTTTAGAGGTGGAAGGGGTTATGGAGAAGAGGATCTAACTCCTCTCATTTTACAGAATAAGAAATGAGCTCACAAAGATGAAATCATCTGATTTACTTATTTAAAAGAGTTCAGGAGAGAGATGTTACATAACCAAATTCACTTAAATCTCTCTGTTAATTCCTTTATTCTTTTTGTGAATTTTAATTTATCTCCTTCATTTTAATAGAAGAGTGATGAAATGCTAAAACAATTTCTGAAAAGCATGAGATGAAAATTGCCTTTGAAATCTTTAGTATACATACATAATATCCATGGAAATATTGTTACATTTACCAATTCTTTCTAAAAAATCGAATGTCCCTCATAGAGGTTGCTAACTGGGTAAAAGCCATGGTATTTCTTGAGAAGCTGTTAAGGACACTGACTGCTAATAGCGATGCAGCAACTGGAAATGATTCTCCAGCACAGATTGTAGTGTTCTAATACTATGCTCTTTCACAAACAATACTTTAACAACTATTTACTGAAAAAAATCCAAACATATTTTAAAAACAATGGCCTGGAAACCCTAGAAGACACACCATGGGAAGCCTTAAAGGCAAGCATTTGAAGGGAGATAATAGACTATCCAACATCCCATAGCAACAACAACAAAAATAACCCAGCATGTAACATACAGTCTAATTTGATCATGGAAATAGGATGGCAATGTATAACAGAAGCAGATACCAGGAAAATGTAGCAATTTTGGAAACATCACAGAATTCCAGCCTTTAGGGATTGAATGGGACCACAGTCAGCTATCTAATTCAACTCATACCTCTTCAGAAATAATCCTTATTATAACATAATCAGCAAATAGCCATTCACCTTCTTCCTGATCTCTTTAAAGACATCTATTCATAGGGAACTCAATACCTCCTGAGGCATCCCATTCTACTTTAAATTAACTGTTGGGATTTCCTTTCATAAAACCTAACTTTCACTAATAAACTTCTACCCATTGTTCCTAGTTCTTCCTTCTGGGAAAAGAACATGTCTATTATGTCATGCACATGACCACCTTTTAAGTTATTATAGAATGATATCATTATCTCCCTGAATTTTCTCTTCTCTAAACTTAACATCCCCAAATTTTTCAAAGTGATTCTCAGGTGACATGAATTTGAGTCCTTTTACTATTTTGGTTGCTCACTTCTGTACTTGATCCAGTTATTATCACTAGATAAATATCAAAGTCTGGGTAAGTTTGATATTTGTAAAAGATGTAAGCTTCATGGATGAACATGACATCAAATTCATCAAAGGAACAGAGTTATAACATTAAACTGATGGGTCAATTATTTCAGCTCCTAGGTTCATTAATAAATTCAGAGACCATAAGATTTATTTCCATGAAGCTATAGGGATGTACTTCATCCAAGGACTCACCTAGCATAGGATAAAATTAGATACAGTAAATGCCCTTTTCTTAGAAAGGAACATCATTCAAGATAATATTAGCACAGAAGTTTAGTTTCAAAACCTAGGCAAAGATCAAAAGGATGAAAAATGGTAATAGATTGGTCCAAAAAACTTGAACTCAAAGATGTGATTTTTATGCTCAGAGGCATTATTTTTTTTTTAACTTAGCCTTAGTATAGCAGTCCACAAACTAAGTGAAAATCAATGGTCCTGCTCTCCCCATAGATTTACTGGCTCTTGGAACCTCAATATTATAATTTAAAAACAAACAAACAAAAACTCAAATCACAAATGACATGAACTCAACATAGTTTCAATTTAATCCTGTCGTACCACTCTATGCTGTCAATCAAATTGTTTTCTTGGTGCACATACAATTGACACATTACACTATAAACAAAATAAAATTTTTGCCTTCAATGAGGAAGGGAAAACAGCTGTGAACTAAAATCAACAATTAATAGGAAAATGGATCTGCATCACCACTATTCTTGACAACCACAAATGTGATAAATTCAGCAAGGAAATTTTAACACAAAAAATTTCAGATATAATTTGTCCAATATTTGGACAAGTAAATTATTTTTATTTCTGTTTTCATTTAATCTATTCATCTCCTTTCTATAGCATCCCAGAAAATATTTATCTAGTACTTGCTAGACTATACTCTATAATAGAGGACTCAGAAACTCTTACACTGAAATACCTTTAATTTTTGAGAAGTTTTTTGAGCGTTTCACAACATCCATCCATTCATATATTTCTGTCTTTGTAGCCACGTAGTTAACAACTCTTCAAATATTTGAAGTCAATATTTGCAGACTCCTTTGATCTTTTCCAGAAGTTCGTTCAATGAATCTCTTATAACACAGCCTAGCCTGACATCCCTTTCATCATCCTGACCATCCTTTTCTGATTTTGTTCCACTTCAATAATAGGCCTCAATTTCTTTTTTTCCTTTCTCATTTTAACTTTACAATGCTGTGTGGTCTAGAATGTGGATCTTTGGTATTTGACTTACTATTCCCTTGGAGTATTTTCCCTTTGATCTAGAAAATGAAGAATTTTAGCATTCACAAATCTGTATGTGTTATTTTTTCAGCTATCAACCTGCCAAATCTGCATATTTTCATTTTTCCTTCAATTTCTAGTAATGTAAAATATTTTTCTTTGTGATTTATTTAAATGTGGCATCCAAGTTTTATTTTCTTATCATGGTTTTCAGGTAATCGAAGAATCCTTTTTTAAAATTAATTTAGTCAGTTTAGAACATTATTCCTTGGTTACAAAAATCACATTATTTCAAACCCTCCCCTCCCCACACCCCTCCCACAGCCGACGTGCAATTTCATTGGGTATTACATGTAACCGAGATCAGCTCCTATTTCGATGTGGTTGGTGTTTGCCCCAGCCATATCCCCTAGACCCATGTATTCAAGCAGTTGTTCTTCTTATGTGTTTCTACTCCAATAGATTTTCCTCTGAATGTGGATAGTGTTTTTTTCTTGTAGATGCCTTGCAGATTGTTCAGAGACATTGCATTGACACTAGTGGAGAAGTCCATTTATGTTTGATGGTACCACAGTGTATCCATCTCTGTGTACAATGTTCTCCTGGTTTTGCTTCTTTCACTCTGCATCAATTCCTGGAGGTCATTCTAGTCCCCATGGAATTCCTCCACTTTATTATTCCTTTGAGCACAATAGTATTCCATCACCAACATATACCACAATTTGTTCAGCCATTCCACAGTTGAAGGGCATCCCCTCATTTTCCAATTTTGGGCACCACAAAGAGCACAGCTATGAATATTCTTGTACATGTCTTTTTCCTTATTATCTCTTTGGGGTACAAACCCAGTAGTGCTATGGCTGGATATGGGCAGACAGTCTTTTAGAGCCCTCTGGGCATAGTTCAAAATTGCCCTCCAGCATGCTTGGATCAATTCACAACTGTACTAACAATGCATCAATGTCCCAACTTTGCTACATCCTCTCCAGCATTTATTACTTTCCTTTGCTGTTATGTTAGCCAATCTGCTAGGTATGAGGTGATACCTCAGAGTTGTTTTGATTTGCATCTCTCTGATTATCAGAGATTTAGAACACTTTTTCATGAGCTTATTAATAATTTTGATTTCTTTAACTGAAAATTGCCTATTCATGTCCCTTGTCCAATTCAATTCAATCAATTGGAGAATGTCTTGATTTTTTGGTACAATTGATTTAGCTCTTTATATATTTGAGTAATTAGACCTTTGTCAAAGGTTTTTCTTATGAAGATTGTTTCCCAATTGGTTGCTTCCCTTCTAATTTTGGTTGCATTGGTTTTGTTTATATATAATCAAAAATATTGATTTCACATTCTGTGATTTTTTTCTAGCTCTTGCTTGCTTTTAAAGTCTTTCACAAATGTCTGACATATACACTATTCTGTGTTCACCTAATTTGCTTATAGTTTCCATCTTTATATTGAAGTCATTCACCCATTCTGAGTTTTTTTTGGTGTAGGGTGTGAGATGTTGACCCAATCCTAATCTCTCCCATACTGTCTTCCAATTTTCCCAGGAGTTGTTATCAAACAGTGGTTTTTGGTCCCTGGGATCTTTGAGCTTGTCATAGACTGTCTTGCTGAGGATACTTTCCCCAAGTCTGTTCCACTGATCTTCCTTTCTGTCTCCTAGCCAGTACCAAATTGTTTTCATGACCACTGTTTAAAGTATAGTTTGAGATCTGGAACTGCAAAGCCGCTTTCCTATCCATTTTTCCCCCCATGATTTCCCTGTATATCCTTGATCTATTGTTCTACCAAATGAACTTTGTTATGGTTTTTTCTAATTTAGTAAGAAGGTTTTTTGGTAGTTCAATGGGTATGGCACTAAATAAGCAAATTAATTTGGGTAGGACTGTCATTTTATTATGTTAGCCCATCCTACCAAAGAGCAGTAGATGTTTTTCCAGTGGTTTAGATCTAGTTTTAATTGTGTGCTGAGTGTTTTGTAATTGTGTTCATATAGTTTCTGTGTTTTTCTCAGCAGATAAATTCCTAAGTATTTTATATTGTCTAAGATGATTCTAAATGAAATTTCTCTTTCTGATCCTTGCTGCTGAAATTGGTTGGAAATATATAGAAATGCTGATGACTTCTGTGTGTTTATTTTGTATCCTGCAAATTTGCTAAACTTGTTGATTATTTCAAGTGGCTTTTTGGTTGATTCTCTGGGGTTCTTTAAGTAGACCATCAGATCATCTGTAAAGAGTGATAGCACAGTCTAATCATTGCCAATTTTAATACCTTCAATTTCTTTTTCTTCTCTAATTGATACAGCTAGTGTTCCTAGTACAATGTTAAATAATAGAGATAGGCATCCTTGTTTCACTCCTGAAACTGGCTTCTAGTTTGTCCCCATTGCAGGTGATGGTTGTTGATGGTTTTAAATATATACTTTTTATTATTTTTAGGAAAGATCTTTTTATTTCTATGCTTTCTAGTGTTTTCAATAGGAATGAGTATTGTATTTTGTCAGACTTTTTCTGCATCTATTGAGATAATTGTGATTTTTTTTTCAGTTTGCTTGTAAATATGGTAAATTATATGGATGATTTTCCTAATATTGAACCATCCTTGCATTCCTGATATGAATGCTACCTGGTCATAGTGAATAACCCTCATGATCACTTGCTGGAGTTTTTTTGCTAGTTTCCTATTTAAGATTTTTGCATATATATTCATTAATGTAAAGATTAAAATTTAGGGGAGGCTGAGGCAGGTATAAATTAGTTTCTCTCTACAAGGAATATTATATTTTTTAGAGGTTTATTAAAAGTTAAGGATTAAAGAAAATACAGGATAAGAAAACATGTGTCCAGGCCACAGAAAGGCCTCGACACAACCTCACCTACATTATGAAAAGAGCCACGTCTGCCCCAAAATGGAAGTCCAAAAGACTCACAAAAGCCTTTGCAATCAGCTTAAATCCCTTCTTAATCTCGGCCCAGGTGAGATTACAAAGCATTCTGGGGAAGTGGAGCAAAGGCTTGTGGGGGTTGAAGTCCTGGCTTCCAGTCCATTTTTAAATTCCCCCATTTGATCATTGTTGGGGGGGGGCAAAGTTTCCCCAAAAAAGGATCATGAGAACATAATCAACTTAAACATTACAGTAATTTGAGGATAAGAAAAAAAAATAATAATTGCTAGATGCACTGACAGAAAGTCAGTTAGGGGGCAGTCCCCTTTGGCATGAAAGTATACATACAAATAAATGTTCAATGAACCACACCCAAAGTTCAGTATTGTGCAACTTGTGGTCTGGAGGCTTCTTCATGGTGGCTTCTCCAACAGTTCAGTTCTGGATTCAGGGAAGTAGCATCTTCTTTACCTAAAATTCTTCTCGAAAGGAATTTAAACTTTGCAATTTAAATAATGATATTTTTTACATTCACCCCGTTAAGAGGGTGATTGACAAATACAGAATCACTTAGGGATGCATGGCTGAGGTATGAGGTATATGAATCGATTGGCAAGAGAAATTAAAAAAAAAAAACATCAGAAAAATCCAAAAGAAAAGAAAAAATTTCTGGGTGAAAATATGGACTATCAAAGTCTTCTGTGTAAAAATTCCAAGTGAAAAGAAAAATAAATCTATAACAGGTCCTTGAATCAGGGCCCAATCAAAATGATCTAAGCAATGATGCATTTACTCAGTCAGTAGCCAGGACTACGGGGTGTATGGGGTGCTCAGGGAGGGGTAGTATCTCTGGTACGGAGGGCTTGTCGTGCCCTCCTAGGGCAGCTCTCTAGCCTCTAACCCCCACCTGACACCCAGCCCTCACTTGTGGCTTCCAGAAGCTGCTAGCATGCTGCAGCGGCCACACCCCGGGCAACAGCTTCGACAGGCCAGCCAAACCTTGTGAGGGTAGCCATCGGGTCGACGTCGACCCCTGGTGAACTAGGGCTTTGCTCACCCAGCATGTGAAGACTGCTTCAGCTGAACAGACGGAAGAAACCAACAAGAAGGTTCAACGGCTGAGAGGGCGACGCAGCAAGGCACTGTGGAGTGCTTAGGGCGTGTTGGAGCACAAAAGACAACATGGCCATCCAATGCAGCTGAGGAAGTCTCCAGATGTAACAATTTTTCATGCCACTGGACCCAGGCTTCCAACGCAGAGAGAGTGGGACTGTCTCTGTGCATCGACTTTTCCACTTAAATCTCTTTCATGCACAAGTATCTTTGTGCACACTCATCTATCCTCACCCCGTCAACCCTCTTCAAGACCTGCGGCGATGGGGGAGTGACGACGCAACAGGTGGAGGTGACCACTGGCAGTTGTAGTCACGATCCTGCACGTAGGCGGCCAACGGACCAGTGTCGCTCAGCCCTGTGGGCAGCAGGGACGTTCGGCAGCAACCTGGGCGACTGAGCAGCCCTCTCTAGGACAGCACTGCTCACCCTAATCAAGGGAGGGGACTAGAAAAGGTGTCCCAAACATTGCCTGCCCGACAAACACCCAGTCAGCACATACGGCTGGCAGGTCATCCCTTTAAGGGGTCGAAATCAAAGAAAAAATACAAAGAAACTCCTACTAGGAGCATGGAACATCAGAACATTACTTGGCAGAGAGAATACCCCAAAACCTGAGAGAAGAACAGCTCTAATTGGTAAAGAACTGGCGCGATGTAACATCGACATTGCAGCCTTAAGCGAAACACGCTTACCAGAAGAGGGATCACCACCACTGGATATACCTTCTTCTGGAAAGGTAGAGCCACAAATGAAGACAGAATCCACGGTGTTGGCCTGGCTATCAAGACCAGTTTGCTCAAACACCTGCCAGACTTGCCTGTGGGTATCAGCGAGAGGCTCATGAAGATCAGTTTGCCCCTCAGCAAAGACCGGTATGCCACAATCATCAGCGCATATGCCCCAACACTGACCAGCACAGAGGAGACCATCGAGCAGCTCTACTCTGACCTGAGTGCCGTCCTGCACTCAGTGCCCACAAATGACAAGCTGATACTACTGGGAGACTTCAACTCCCGCATTAGCCAGGACCATGAAAGATGGAAAGGAGTGCTCGGCAAACACAGCGTAGGCAAAATGAACAACAATGGCCTACTGCTACTCAGCAAATGCTCAGAGTTCGAACTCACCATCATTAACACTGTATTCAGAATGGCGAACAAATATAAAACAACGTGGATGCACCCAAGATCAAAACAGTGGCATCTCATTGACTACATCATTGTACACCAGCAAGACATCCAGGATGTAAAGATTACCAGAGCCATGAGAGGAGCTGAATGCTGGACAGACCACCGATTGGTTAGAGCAACTCTTCAAATGCGCATTGCGCCTCACCATCCAAAACGCACCCAGACAGTTCGCGCATTTTACAACGTGAGTCGTCTTAGAGATCCATCTTATTTGCAAACATTCCAGTCTTGCCTGGACAACAAGCTGTCTGCCAAGGGACCACTCACTGGAAGCTCAACCGAGAAATGGAACCAGTTCAGAGACGCAGTGAAGGAAACATCAAAGGCAGTCCTAGGCCCAAAACAACGCAACCACCAGGACTGGTTCGACGAGAACAACACTGCTATTGAAGACCTATTGAGCAAGAAGAACAAAGCCTTTATGGAGTGGCAAAATAACCCAATATCTGCTCCTAAAAAGGACAAATTCAAGTCTCTCCAAGCCCCAGCGCAGCGTGAGATCAGGAAGATGCAAGACCAATGGTGGGAAAAAAAGGCAGAAGAAATCCAGCGATTTGCTGATATGAAAAACTACAAACAATTTTTCAGTGCCCTCAAGACTGTCTATGGGCCATTAAAACCTGCCACCACTCCCTTGCTATCCTCTGATGGTGGCACTCTCATAAAAGATAAAAAAGGCATCAGCAACAGGTGGAAAGAACACTTCAGTCAGCTTCTCAACTGACCCTCTTCAGTCGACCAAAGTGCCCTTGACCAGATCCCCCAAAACCGCTCCTTTGAACAACTTTGATGTCCCTCCTTCAATAGAGGAAGTCCAAAAAGCCATTCAACAAATGAGTGCAGGCAAGGCACCCTGTAAAGATGGGATCCCAACTGAGGTGTACAAGGCCTTAAATGGAAAGGCGCTACAGGAATTCCACATAGTGCTGACCAACACATGGGAAGAGGAAGACATGTCTCCAGAACTCAGAGATGCCTCCATGGTAGACCTATACAAGAACAAAGGCTCATGAGCAGCCTGTGACAACTACAGAGGCATCTCACTACTGCCGGAAAGATCCTCGCCCGTGTTATACTCAACAGTCTCTTGTCATCTGTTTCAGAGGAGAACCTGCCTGAATCACAATGTGGCTTCCGACCAGATCGCAGCACCAACAACATGGTCTTCACAGTGAGGCAAATGCAGGAAAAATGCCTTGAGCAGAACCTGAGTCTCTACATTGTCTTCATAGACCTGACAAAGGCGTTCGACACAGTGAACAGGGACTCATTGTGGGTGATGCTCAGCAAGCTTGGCTGCCCAGCAAAATTTGTCAAACTGATCCAGCTCTTTCATGTCGACATGACAGGGGAAGTCTTATCTGGTGGAGAGACTTCCGATCGCTTCAACATCTCCAATGGCATGAAACAAGGCTGTGTCCTTTTCACCCAAGTATTACGACATGCTGTGATGGATCTAAATCTGGGCGTCTACATCAAATACCGACTAGATGGCTCACTATTCGACCTTCACCTCCTGACTGCAAAAACAAAGACAACAGAGAGACTCATCCTGGAAGTTCTCTTTGCAGATGACTGTGCTCTCATGGCCCACCAAGAAAACCATCTCCAAACCATTGTGGACAGGTTCTCTACTGCAACAAAACTGTTTGGCCAGACTATCAGCCTCAGCAAAACAGAGGGGCTGTTCCAACCCGCACCAGGGAGGCCAACGAACCAGCTGTGCATTACAATCGATGGCACGCAGCTTTCTAACGTCAACACTTTCAAGTACCTGGGCAGCACCATCGCCAACGACGGGTCCCTAGACCACGAGATCAATGCCAGGATCCAAAAGGCCAGCCGGGCACTCGGGTGGCTGCGCTCCAAAGTCCTCCAGCACAGCGGTGTAAGCACTGCGACGAAGTCCAAAGTGTACAACGCAGTGGTCCTCAGCTCGCTCCTGTATGGCTGTGAGATATGGACACTGTACCAGAAGCACATGAAGCAACTGGAGCAATTCCACCAACGCTCTCTGGTCAATCATGAGGATCGATCCGATGGCAGGACCGAATCACCAATCAGGAAGTCTTCGACAGAGCCAACTCCACCAGCATCGAAGTCCTGGTCCTCCAAACCCAGCTACGATGGTCTGGACACGTCATCCGCATGGACCCACAGCGAATACCAAGACAGGTATTCTATGGTGAACTGTCAGCTGGTCTCAGGAAACAAGGCCGACCAAAGAAAAGATTCAAGGATCAGCTAAAGTCCAACTTGAAGTGGGCTGGCACGACACCAAAGCAACTAGAACTCGCTGCCTCTGACAGAAGCAGCTGGCGTACCCACATTCACCATGCCGCCACCACCTTTGAAGATGAGCGACGCCGACGTCTTGCCGCTGCATGTGAACGCGGACACCAGGCCGCAACCGCACCTCCTGTAACAACTGGAGTCCCAGGCCCCATGTGCCACAGACTGTGCGCCTCAACCTTTGGACTCCAAAGCCACATGAGGGTACACCGTAGATGAAACTGCACAAAGACAATAGTCATTCTCGATCACCAAGAGACTACTATATATATATATATATATATATATATATATATATATATATATATATATATATATATCCAGGACTACAGAAAGTTGCCACACTATGAGAGGCAGAAAAGAAAGGGACCAGATTATAGAAGCCATGTAGGAGCGAAGTTTGGGGATACTCATCTGTGAGTATCTTCAGAGTGAGTGTGGACACAAGAAAGGTCTACATCTTAACATAAGTCAAGTGTCGCAACCCCAAGTCTCACACTAGGTTCAAAACCTTTGTATTGGCCTAGAAGTGCATCAATCCATCCTGGATTGGCTTTTCTTTGGCTCTGTGCAATGGCTCTTGTGTGTATATCTTGTCCTGGAATCAGACAGAATCATTAAGCAAAGTCTCATAATTTCTTAAATAATTAATGGCATCATTTTTATAGTCACAAGCTTTTTTGGGGGGTATGCATTGGCAAATCTATCTTAAACTTGTAGTACTGAAAAATCCAAAAGTTAGAGAAAATCTTAATGCTGGTGACATGTGCATCAAATATAAAAAAGAGAAAAAAAACAAATAGTATAGTGCACATGCAAGAAAAATATAATAATAAAAGAGCTTTAAAAATTCAAAAATATAGCTTATAATCATTGACACTGTGTCAACTAAGAAAATATAAAATACAAGGCTTTCTCACCAAAAATGTGATCCATTTCCTCTTAATATCTGGCCATGCTCCACTGTGATTAGAAGGCAAATGAATTGAGAAAGGTAACATTTATTTCATTTTTTTAAAATACAGTAGTACAAATATGTAGATATCAGTATCCCCAAAATTTTCAATAGCCCAATTAATTACAATAGCAAGCAAACACACTATCATATTTCACATAAGTTGTTGTATGACATTTTTAAAAACCTATGAATTGATGGACATTTGTCACACATTTTTACAATCATAGAAATCTTTCAACTTTGGTAATGAACATGTTTTTTAAAACAAAGTAAAACTCATCTTGGGTTAAGAACATAATCAAGAAATCTATATATCATTCTGATGCAAGTAAATTAGTGAGCTGAAGAGTATGAATAAAGGGGTGCTCCTTTTTTGGAGGCTTTTTAGGGATACAAATGCCCTGAGATTAACTGCCCCAACTTCCATTCACATATTTAGAAATGTGGGAAGGTTGGGGGTTATAAATAAATTTCACTTCAGCTACTGTAATGGGCTTTACCTTGTGGTAGGGGCAGGCAAAATAACCAGAGATTGTTAAAAAAAATTACAAAAATCATATTTAAAAAACCCTTAAAATCATTGAGATATTTAGCATATTAAATTTTCCAAGGTTGTTATAGCAATTCTAATCAGTTCTGAAGTCCATCTATCCTCAGCAAAATAGAAAAAAGCTGTTTTTTCATATATGGACTTATTCAATAATATTTGTTCAGCACAGTTATAGGGGAAAAACAACAGAATTTTAAAACTCACTACATTAAATGAACAGTATAGCAGAAATAATATTGAATCCAGTAATATATGAACTTAAAATCACAAAGTTATATCTTAAAACAATCAGGAAAAATTCAATAGAATACAGAGATTTTTTTAAATAAACCATTGGAGTCTGAAATGCCTTAGAATATAATAGCCTTTAGTCTCTTCAAAGTTCCTTGTTTTTGTTTTTGTTTTTTGGTTTGTTTGTTTGTTTGTTTTTAATTATCCATTTAAACGTCTGTTATCAGAAGGCAGTGTGGTAAGGGCTAAGCAATGGGGGTTAAGGGCGCCACAGATGGGGAGTATCTGAGGCCAAATTTTAGCCCAGGACCCCATGTCTTTAGGTCTGGTTCTCAGTTTGCTGAGCCACCCATTTGCCCCTTCAAAGTTAAAGTTGCACACAGGTGAAATCAATGAAATCACCAGAACAGTCAAAAGGTATCCTTTTAAATAGCCCATTGCTTTTTAAGTTCCTGCTTGAAAAATCTGTTTCTTCTCCTCTCCCTTTTTTCTCTCTCCCCTGCTACCATCCGCCCATGTGGCCAATAGTTACCAGCTGGTCCGGTACGATCTGCTCCAAGGATCTGGGTGATGAGCCGGATGGGGTGGGTCAGGCAGGGCCTGGAGATCGGGCAGCAGGTGAGAGGCCAGGAGCAGGAGCCAGAGCCCGAGTGGGCCGCCAGGGTCGGCAGGGCTGGGAGCCAGAGTACCAGGTAAGGACAATTGAAGCTTCAGGCAGAAACTCACGAAAGCAGAGCCGGGAGAGAAGCGGACAGCCTGGGTGGGCAGGTGAGCTGCAATCTGCAAACAGGTCTGGATTGGGGGCTGAATGCCCACAGGCAGATGTGGCTGAGCCGGGTGGGGGAGTTATCAAACAGCTGGAACGAGCAGCAGCTTTGCGAGGGTAAAAAATAAAAACCTTGACCAGAGAAATGTGGCTTAAAAATATTTCTAGGCACTAAATATTAAAAGCTGAACTAAAGATCAGAAAAGAAATCAGAAGATTGAGATATTTTGTTTTCCCGAAGTGGTTACTCCAAACTGTAAAGATTAAAATTTAGGGGAGGCTGAGGCAGGTAGAAATTAATTTCTCTCTACAAGGAGTATTATATTTTAGAGGTGTATTAAAAGTTAAGGATTAAAGAAAATACAGGATAAGAAAACATGTGTCCAGGCCACAGAGAGGCCTAGAGACAACCTCACCTACATTATGAAAAGAGCCACGTCTGCCCCAAAATGGAAGTCCAAAAGACTCACAAAAGCCTTTGCAATTAGTTTAAATCCCTTCTCAATCTCGGCCCAGGTGAGATTACAAAGCATTCTGGGGAAGTGGAGCAAAGGCTTGTAGGAGTTGAAGTCCTGAATTGCAATCCATTTTTACATTAAGGAGATTGGTCTATAGTTTTCTGTCTCTGTTTTTGACCGTCCTGGCTTTGGAATCAGTACCATATTTGGGTCATAAAAGGAATTTGGTAGAACTCCCTCTTTGCTTATTCTGTCAAATAGTTTGTATAATATTGGGATTAGTTGTTCTTTGAATGTTTGATAGAATTCATTTGTGAATCCATCTGGACCTGGGGATTTTTTCTTACAGAGTTCTTTGGTGGGTTCGATTCCATTTTCTGATATGGAGTTTTTTAGGTATTCTATTTCTTCCTCTGATAGTCTAGGTAATTTATATTTTTGTAAATATTCATCCACGTCACCTAGATTGCCATATTTATTGCCATATAATTGGGCATAATAATTTTTAATGATTGCCTTAATTTCCTCTTTATTAGAGATAAGGTCTCTCTTTTCATCTTGGATACTGTCAATTTGGTTTTCTTCTTTCATTTTTTAAATTAGATTGATCAGTACTTTGTCTATTTTATTTGTTTTTTCAAAATACCAGCTTCTACTCTTATTTATTAAACCGATAGTTCTTTGACTTCCAATTTTATTAATTTCTCCTTTGATTTTTAGGATCTCTAATTTAGTCTTCATCTCAGGATTTTTAATTCATTCACTTCCTAGTTTTTTTAATTTGCATGCCAAATTCATTTACCTCTGCTCTCTCTAATTTGTTAATATACGAACTCAAGGATATAACTCTCCCCCTGAGTACTGCTTTGACTGTATCCCATAGGTTTTGAAAGGATGTCTCATCATTATTATTTTCTTCAATGAAATTATTAATTGTTTCTATGATTTATTCTTTAACTAACCGATTTTGGAGAATTGTATTGTTTAATTTCCAATTAATTTTTGATTTGCCTCTCCATGTACCCTTAATAATTATTATTTTCAGTGCATTGTGATTTGAGAAGTTTGCATTTTTTATTTCTGCTCTTTTGCACTTGTTTGCAATGTTTTTATGTCCTACTATATGGTCAGTCTTTGTGAATGTACCATGTGCTGCTGAAAAGGTGCATTACTTTTTGTCCCTATTTATTTTTCTCTACTACTAACTATATTTTTTCTAAGATTTCATTCACTTCTCTTACCACTTCCTTATTTATTTTTTGGTTTGATATATCTAGATCTGATAGAGGAAGGTTCAAATCTCCCACTATTATAGTTTTTCTATCTATTTCATCCTTCAGCTCCACTAGTTTCTCCTTCAGAAATTTGGATGCTAAATTAAAGCAATCATTAAAAACTACTATGCCCAATTATGACAACAAATATGGCAATCTAGGTGTTATGGATGAATAAAATTGCCTAGACTAAAAGAGGAAGAAATAAATTACCTAAACAACCCCATATCAGAAAAAGAAATTGAACCAGCCATCAAAGAACTCTGTAAGAAAAAATCCCCAGGTCTGATGGATTCACAAATGAATTCTATCAAACATTCAAAGAACAACTAATCCCAATATTAAACAAACTATTTGACAGAATAAGCCAAGAAGGAGTTCTACCAAATTCATTTTACGACACAAACATGTTACTGATCCCAAAGCCAGGCAGGTCAAAAACAGAGAAATTAAACTATAGACCAATCTCCCTAATGAATATAGATGCAAAAATAGGATACTACCAAAAAGACTCTAGCAAGTCATCACAAGGGTCATCCACTATGACCAGGCAGGATTCATACCAGGAATGGAGGGTTGGTTCAGTATTAGGAAAACCATACACATAATTGACCATATTAACAAGCAAACTGACAAAAATCACATGATTATCTCAATAGATGCAGAAAAAGCCTTTGATAAAATACAACACCCATTCCTATTGAAAACACTAGAAAGTATAGGAATAGAAGGGCCTTTCCTAAAAATAATAAGCAGTATATATCTAAAACTATCAGCAAACATCATCTGTAATGGGTATAAACTAGAAGCCTTTCCAATAAGCTCAGGAGTAAAACAAGGATGCCCATTATCACCGCAATTATTTAACATTGTACTAGAAACACTAGCACTAGCAATAAGAGAAGAAAAAGAAATTGAAGGTATTAAAATTGGCAATGAGGAGATCAAGCTATCACTTTTTGCAGATGACATGATGGTTTACTTAAGGAATCCTAGAGAATAAACCAAAAAGTTACTCAAAATAATCAACAACTTTAGCAAAGTTGCAGGATACAAAATAAAACCACATAAGTCATCAGTATTTCTATATGTCTCTAACCCATTTGAGCAGCAAGAATTAGAAAGAGAAATACCATTTAAAATCACCCTAGACAATATAAAATACTTAGGAATCTATCTGCTGAGACAAACACAGGAACTATATGAACACAACTACAAAACACTTTCCACACAGTTAAAACTAGATCTAAACAATTGCAAAATATTGATTGTTCATGGGTGGGATGAGCTAACATAAAAAAAATGACAATCCTACCCAAAATAATTTACTTATTTGGTGCCATACCAAAAAACTTCTTTACTGATTTAGAAAAAAAAACATAACAAAGTTTATTTGGAAGAACAAAGGATCAAGGATATCCAGGGAAATAATGAAAAAAAAATACAAAGGGGGCCTTGCAGTCCCAGATCTCAAACTATACTATAAAGCAGTGGTTACCAAAACAATTTGGTACTGGCTAAGAGACAGAAAGGAGGATCAGTGGAATACAGTTTATGACAAACCCAAAGACCCCAGCTTTTGGGACAAAATCCATTATTTGATAAAAACTGTTGGGAAAATTGGAAGACAGTGTAGGAGACATTAGGTTTGGATCAATACCTCATATACTACACCAAGATAAATTCAGAACGGGTGAATGACTTGAACATAAAGAAGGAAACCATAAGTAAATTAGGTGAACACAGAATAGTATACATGTCAGACCTTTGGGAAGGGAAAGATTTCAAAACCAAGCAAGACTTAGAAAGAGTCACAAAATGCAAAATAAATAATTTTGACTATATCAAATTAAAAAGTTTTTGTACAAACAAAACCAATGTAACTAAAATTAGAAGGAAAACAACAAATTGGGAAACGATCTTCATAACAAAAACCTCTGACAAAGGTCTAATTACTCAAATCTATAAAGAGCTAAACCAGTTGTACAAAAAATCAAGCCATTCTCCAATATGAACAGGCAGTTTTCAGCCAAAGAAATCAAAACTATTAATAAGCACCTGAAAAAGTGTTCTAAATCTCTGATAATCAGAGAGATGCAAATCAAAACAACTCTGAGGTATCACCTCACACCTAGCAGATTGGCTAACATGACAGCTATGGAAAGTAATGAATGCTGGAGGGGATGCAGCAAAGTTGGGACATTAATGCATTGCTAGTGGAGTTGTGAATTTATCCAACCATTCTGGAGGGCAATTTGGAACTATGCCCAAAGGGCGATAAAGACTGTCTGCCCTTTGATCCAGCCATAGCACTGCTGGGTTTGTACCCCAAAGAGAAAATAGGGGAAAAGGCTTGTACAAGAATATTCATAGCTGCACTCTTTGTGGTGGCCAAAAATTGGAAAATGAGGGGATGCCCTTCAATTGGGGAATGGCTGAACAAATTGTGGTATATGTTGGTGATGGAATACTATTGTGCTAAAAGGAATAATAAAGTGGAGGAATTCCATGGAGACTGGAACAACCTCTAGGAAGTGATACAGAGCGAAAGGAGCAGAACCAGGAAAAGATTGTACCTAGGGACTGATACACTGTGGTACAATCAAACATAATGGAATTCTCCATTAGTGTCAATGCAATGTCCCTGTACAATCTGCAGAGATCTAAAAAAAACTATCCACAAGGAGAGAATAAACTTTGGGAGTAAAAATACCGATGAAAAGCAATTGCTTGACTACAAGGGTTGAGGGGATATGACTGAGGAGAGACTGTAAATGAACACTGTAATGCAAATACCAACAACATGGAAATGGGTTTGAATCAAGGACACATGTCATACCCAGTGGAATTGCATGTCGGGTATAGGAGAGGGAAAGGTGGTGGGAGGCAGGGGAGGAAAAGAAAATGATCTTTGTTTCCAATGAATAATGTTTGGAAATGACCAAATAAAATAATGTTTAAAAAAAAGAAAAGAAAAAAAAAAGAAATTTGGATTTTATACCATTTGGTGAATATATGTCGAGTACTGAGATTTCCTCATTTTTTTATACAGCATTTTTATCAGAATTTATTCAACTTCCCTATCTCTTTTAACTAGATCTATTTTTATTTTGGCTTTGTCAGATGTCATGTCTTTTTAATCTACCCCCCCCCCCACCATCTCCCTCCCTTGTACTGTTTCTTTCCCCACTAATCCATTTGTTACCCTTCTACTTCCCTATAGGGTACAAATCAATTCTCTCCCCCAATGGATTGGATTGTTCTTCCCTCTTTGAGTCAATTTAAATGCATGTTGTAAGTGTTGAGTATTTCCTATCTTCAACTGCTTTACCCTTCTGGTGTAATGATGTTTTTTCCCCTCCCGTCGTGAGCTTCTTTGTGACATATAAATTTACCCCCTTTCATGTCTTTTCCTACTTCTTTTAGTATTTACCTCTTTTTTTAGCCCTATTTGTGTGTGTATATATATATACACACACATATACATATATATATTTATATACATATGTATATATGTATTTATGCATACATATATCTATATACATATTTATGTCTTGTCATTTCATCCTATACAGTTTGTCACTGTTCCCTCTAAGACCTAGTTACCTTGCTTTTCAGAATATTCCATTCCTTTCAGTCCTTCAGTGTAGATGCAGCCAGATCCTGTGTTATCCTCACTGTGGTTCCATTTTATCTGAATGACTTCTTCTTAGCAGTTTGTAATAGTTTTTCCTTGCTCTCATAATTCTTTAATTTGGCTATAACATTCCTGGTTGTTGTCCATTGGGGATTAAGTATAGAAGGTATTCTGTGGATTTTTTCAATATCCACTTTTCTCTCTTGTTCTAGAATATCGGGGCAGTTTTCTTGGATAATTTCCTGAAGTATGATGTCCAGGTTTTTTATTTTGTCATGGTCTTCTGGTAGTCCAATGATTCTTAATTTGTCTCTCCTGGAATAATTTTCTAAATCTTCTATTTTGTGAATGAGGTGCTTCATATTTTCCTCAATTTTTTCATTCTTTTGATTTTTTTTATAGTGTCCTGCTGCCTTGTGAAATCACTTCCTTCTAGTTGTTGTATTCTGGATTTTAAAGGCTGGATTTCTTCCCTGGCTTTTTGGTCATTCTTCTTCTGTTCTGATTTTCTTTGGAGGGCATCTTTCATCTTCTTTGCCTCATCTTTCATTTTTTTGCCTCATTTTTCATCTTCTTTTCCTCATTTTCAAGCTGATTAACTTTGGCTTTAAAGACACTGCTTTCTTTCTCCACATGACTCATCTTGCTTTTTCAATTCTTTCCCCAGTTGTCTTCAGCCTCTCTTAATTGTATTTTGAATTGTATTTTTGAGTTCTCCCAGAGCCTGTATCCATTTCCCTGGGTTTTCTATTTTTTTGCTTGGTGTTCCCACATCCTTCTCTGTTCCATTTCCTCTTAGTTCACTGCCTGTATAGAAGCTGTCGATTGTAATTTCTCTTTTTCTTTTTCTGTTGTTTGCTCATGTTTACCCCTTCTTTCCTCCCTGCATTTGCCTGAGCTCTTGCTCCTCTCATTTTTTTTGTGGTTTTGGGCTTTTTTTTTCACTGTCACCCTTGGAGTTTAGTCAGTAAATCTCTCAATGCAGTCTTTGATGGAGGGCTGTTAGATCCTGAGCTTCTCTGCCCTTTGGAGACTTTTATGGAATGAATTCCAGCAGTCTGTGGGGCAGGGATATTGGAGCTTGAGCTTCTCTGCCCTTTGCTTTGATGTGTTAAGTCTGGCTGGGTTGCTGAATGTGCCCTGAAGCCAAAACTTTGGAAAGGGGTAGGGTGCAATTTGAAGTATCTCTGCTATTACAACTATGCCTCCCACTCTGTGCTCTTCATTTCTCCTCTATCTGCTTCTCCACTGCCTGTTCTGGACTCTCTGAGCATGGCATAGCTATGCCCACAAGGTACTCCCTCCATACCAGAGCCTTTGCCCTCCCAGAGGTTCCAGCTGCAGCTGGAGGTTTAGCACTCTAGGTGGTGGCGGGGTCTCAGGACCTTCCTTCTTCTCCTTAAGACTTGAGTGTTCTCGAGTTCTGGCTTTGGGGGGGGGCGTACCTTTTAAGTTGAGTCTAGCAGGAGGGTTCCTTGGCTCTGTCTTATTGTTAGGTTTGATTTTCAGTCCCCTAGAAGCATTTAGTCTGTAATTGGTAAGGAAGGGTTTTCAGACCTCTGAACGTTTGCTGCCTCTATGCTACCATCTTGACTCTGCCTCTCGAAAAATAAATTTTTAAGAATTTATTATGTTCAAATTATTGTTAAGTATTGGAGTTACAAAAAGAAAATCAGAGATAGTCCCTATTCTCTAGTTCCTCTTATTCTAGCGAGGAAGACAATAATATATAAAGGGTGATTCAACTCCAAATCAGATGGAAACATCCCATAATCTTTAGGGAACATCATTAAAGCAGATGGTAATATACCATTTTTTAAATGTAAGTTTTTAAAGAGTTTCTATTTGTTTCTTTTAAGCCTTTACCTTCTGACTTAGAATTAATATTGTATATTATTTACAAGGCAGAAGAGGAGCAAGAGGTAGGCAATGGGGGTTAATAGCCTTGCCCAGGGTCATATATCTAGAATTGTCTGTGGTCAGATTTGAACCTAGGATCTCTCATCTCTAGACCTAGATCTCTATTTACTGAGCCACCTAGATCCTTCTTATTTTCATTGATTTGTTTTTATTGATTCATTTGTTTGTAACATTTAAAAAGAAATAAACCTTTTTTAATGATTTTGTTTTCACTGATAAAATAATGTCCTTCTGATTTTTAACCATTTGAGAATACCAATGGTGAAGTTATTTCTTTTCTGAATTTTGAGTAACTGTGGTTGTTGAGTTGGTGAAGACTATAGCACCTAAAGAAACAGTTGTTAGGTGTATTCATGATAGGGACCTATCCCATATAGCAATCTTCTTCTGAGGCAATTGAACCTGGGATCCAAGTCTATGCATCTTCTCAATCCCAGACTGGAATGATATAGAATGCTATTCAGAGTCAGGCCTTACTCCTTGCAACAATGATAGATAAGTTGGACAGAGACTAAAATTCTTCCTCTTTATCCTGACCACTCACAGAGTACTGGATATGGCTTCATAGGGGAGGATAGGGGACACAAGGCCAACCATATTAGTGAAGTTGTAGATTTTATAGAATGCTTTATTTTTGTCATCTCCCTGCCTCTGTTTCTCCTCTCTCTATTTCTGCCTTTATAATCTCTTGTTGTGTGTTGTGTCACCGTTATTCTTCTTAGTTCATTTTTCTTCAATGCTCCTGATTTTTGCTCTTCTTCCTTTTTTTGTATTTATTTCTCTTTAATGCAGAGGTGATTCTAAAAGAAGCTGGATTTGTCTGGGACTTTTCACATCACCATTTTGCCCAAAGTGAACACTTGATGATCTATGGTTTTTAAAAACCAACCCCGAATACAAACTCTGACAGGTTCCAATGAGTTGCAGAGGTCAGGTGACAGAATGTATAACACACTAGGACAAGTGGAGCTTAGGGTGGAAAACCTCATCATCAGAGGCCAACAACCAGCTGTTAAATTTCACGGCTTAGAAATGAACAAAAATACATTAGTAAGGTATAGTTTGCTCTTTACTGTTAAAAGTCATTCCTCTTTTAGTTTGTATTTAGTTCATATCTCTAATTTCATTCAGGTAGGTAACTCCCAAAATGGAAATTACATCCCTCAATGAAGTTCAACAATTAGCCTATAATTTGCAGACATAGAGAATTGCCTGGGACAATGAGAATTTAAATATCTTGCTATGAGTATGTGTTAGAGATAGAACTAGAACCTAGTTATTATTGACTCCAAGGCCAGCTTCTCCCCTCTATATGAAATTGCTACCCAGAATTTTGTAACATTTTCTAATAAATGGTATTTTAAAAAAGAATCCTTCATTACTTCAAATTATGTAGTTCATTCTACATTTAGAAGAGGACAAACAACATCATGAAGGTGATGTCTTAACCCATGCATGAATTGGATTTAAGTAAGCAGAGTTACTCAAAGTCCTCAGACTCACATCTCTTCCAGAGTCATCAAAGTCCAGGAGCAAAACAAAAAGCAGAACAACAGGTGATGACATGGGATGTAGTGGGTGACTGGTATCCTCAACGTCTGATCAAGCTCTAAAAGCTTGTGCCTGCTTCTGCCACCTTTATGACAGTTGGAACAAATCATTCTCAACCACCTTAGGGGAGTCTTCACATGCTTCTTTGAGCCACAGAAGAGAATTGAATGAAAGATGGGACACCAAAGTGTTAAATGGTCCTTCACACTTAGTTACTAGTCCCAAGACCCTTCCGAATAGTCTCTGTAATATGACAGTGACATTATAATATTTTGCTTTCCTTTTTCTTGGACATAATTTAAAAACATATTAAGGTATGAAGGATAAAAAAGGACAGACATGATCTGTATTTCATTTGAGTGGCCCTTGAATTGTTGGGATTTCAAAATATTTCAAAATGAATGCAATACTATACATATATTTGAATTTGGTTTCTAAAATGGAAATTTCTAGGGCTGTATTTCAGACTGTATATAGAATATACATATTCTAGATGGGAAACTGTTATTTCTCCATCATTTTAGCCATCACCACACTCACAAATCATGTTTTATTTTAACAGTGCATAATCAGGTCTCTTCTTCATACTCTAGCAATGCACTGTGATTGTGGTAGGGAAAGGAATACATTGGAAACTAAAAAACTTAATTCCAAATCTTACTTCTATCTCATGCTAGGTATAATTTCTGTTTTTAAAAATGTATGTAATAACACTTGGTCTTCAGGAGCATCATACTAGATACTGATCCTGTGAGTCAGTAGTACCTGATTTCAAGCCCTATTTTCTTTTTCCTTTTTTATAAAATTTAGAATATTTTTGCACAGTTACATGATTCATGATTCCCCCCTCCCCTGCTCTTTCCTCCCCCATCCTGAATCTGACAAGCAGTTCCACTGGGTTATACATGTATCATTGTTCAAAGCCTATTTCTGTGTTATTCATATCTACAGAGCAATCCTTTAAGATCAAAACCCCAATCATATTTCTATCACATTATGGGATCGATCACATAGTTTTCTAAGGCATTTCTGTTTCCACAGTTCTTTCTCTGGATGTAGATAACATTCTTTCTCACAAGTTCCTCTGAATTTCCTGGATCAATGCATTGCTGCTAATAGAGAAGTTCATTGCATTCAATTGTGCCATAATGTATCAGTCTCTTTATACAATGTTCTGCTCCTCTTCCTCTGCATCAATTCCTGGAGGTCATTCCCGTTCACATAGAAATCCTCCAGTTCATTATTTCTTTCAGTAAAATAGTATTCCATCACCAACATATACCACAATTTATTCAGTCATTCCCCAAACAATGGACACTCCCTCATTTTCCAATTTTTGCTACCACAAAGAGCATGGCTATAAATAATTTTGTGCAAGTTTTTTTTTTTTCATCTTATTGTCTCTTTGGGGTACAAACCCAACAATGGCATGGCTGAGTCAAAGGGCAGGCAGTCTCTTAGTGCCCTTTGGGCATAGTTCCAAATTGCCCTTCAGAATGATTGGACCAATTTACAATTTCACCAGCAGTGTATTCGTGTACCGATTTTGCCACATCCCCTCCAGCATTTATCATTTTCCTTTGCTGCAATATTGACCAGTCTGTTAGGTATGAGGTGGTACCTCAGAGTTGTTTCAATTTGTATTTATCTAATCAGGAGGGATTTAGAATACTTTTTCAAGTGTTATTGATAGTTTTGATTTCTTCATCTGAGAACTGCGTATTCATGACCCTTGACCATTGTTGATTGGGGAATGGCTTCAAGTCCTACATCTGATACGTTCTGGCTGTGTCACCTTGGGCAAATCCTTCGCCTCTCACTCAGTGCCTTAGCCATTTCTCTAGGTCTAAAAATTAATTAATTAGTTAATTAATTAATTTTTTTTTATTGTGCCAGACTTATGATTTTAACGGTCTGGGATATTATCCTAAGCAGAAAACCCTTCTAAGAAAACAGATCCACACATGTTTTGTACCTTATAGTCTAAGAAGATTGTCTACAGCACTGAGAGATAAGGTTACTTGTCCAGACTTACACAGCTATTATGTGTCAGAATAGCAATTTGAACCTAGGACTTCTTAATGCAAAGGCCAGAAATCTTTCTCCGTTAATTAGAACACAGGGTCTTTAAGTTGATCAAGCATTTTATAAGTTACCCTTTTGATCTTCATTACAAACCCACTGGATTGTTATTAAAGGCAAAGTGATTCACCCCAGTCACACAATTGGTGTCACAGGTAGAAAGTGGGATTTGGCTCTCTCAACTACAAGTCCAAAATTTTCTAAAATATGATGATATTTTATCAACCTTATGGGATATCATGAGGAACCAACCCTGTGCAAAGCAATCAATAAAAGTAAGCTATTAATAACTATTCATACCGATGACTAATTATTGAGACAAGTAGGTGTTGTAATATAGGGAATGCTGAACTTTAATTCAGAAAGACATAAATCTGAATTTAGTCTCAGGTGTTTTTAGCTCTGTGACTCTGGATAAGTCACTTATTATCTGTCTGCTTGTGTTATCCTCATCCATAAAATGAAGATAAAAATAGCACCTAATTACCAAAGTTCTGGTGAGGAAAAAAGGAGATAACATTTAAAGTGCTTTGTAAACTCAAAATAATAAGGATAAGTAGTGATTATTACTATTATTGTTATACTTTAGAATGTCATTAAATTAGTGTTTATGTTCTTTTAAATTATTTAGTTTTTTCTGTCTGATTTTAATGCTATTGGTTGAAAAAATAATTTTACATCAAATGTTTTTCTTTCTGTCTGATTTTAATTCTATTGATTGAAAAAATAATTTTACATCAAATGTTTTTCTTAAATAGAAATAAATTGTACATTGTTTTTATAATTGTATTAAAGAACAGCTAAAGGTATGTATTTTTAATTCTATCATCTACCATTCTACTTATTGCTTTTTTATTCCATTTTCCTCAAATTTCAGTTTTTCATTATTTTTCCAATTACAAACATCAATTATAGGATTCTATGCTCCTTTAAAAATTATCACTGCATTTTCCTGTTTCATTTAATTGGGTAGCATTTCCCATGTTCCTCCTCCAAAATATTTGTAAGTAATTGAGTAAGGCCACCCCTAGGCATTTTAGAGAAATAAGAAAACTTTATCTTAAGAAAACCCAAAAGAAAACTTTCTGTGTTCTTCTCTAACCCCTACCTCCAGGCATACAATTTATTCATGTTCTCTCAATCCTCCCTATATCAAAATAATATTTCCAGGAAGGGAGTGATAAACTTTTTCACATTCAGGTGTAAATGATAGATAAGTATTAGTGCTGGCAAAAAAGATATTTCCATTTTAACTGGGGGCAAGGGGCAAGCCAGGGATAATTAATCTGGTGAAATTTGAGTCATCAATAAGGCAGAAGGAGGAAGTCAAAGAAGTCATTCCCTAGACTTCAGAAATCATAGATACGCATTTGCAATCACCATTTTTGAATATGAATCCCTATGCACACATTTTCTAGAGCTTTCAATAGCAATCCTCTCACATAATAACTATTTCAAAGTAATATTATGATAGGATCATTTCATCCAACTCCTACTCCTATTTCTTGCTTTCTAGATAAATAAATTAAGGACCATAAAAGTGAAGTGACTTACCCAGTTTGATACAGATAGTAGCAGAACTGGTATTGAAGCCAGGATTGTTGACTCCAAAGGCAGAGCTCTTGCCACCATAAAACATTCTTCATAATAACCTCCATATCAGGCATAATATTGAAGAATTATTAATATCATCTTCATTACATTTTTGGTCTTAGGTTAAATTCTTTCCAGGAAGAGATTTAAACCCATATAATCTCTGTCAAGAGCATGATAACACTGACTTTCCTATGAAGTTTCCTTGATGTGAGTCTTGTTTGGTTTACTGCTCTTGCGGAAAAGACAAATTGGGGAACACCATGTTATATCTACATCACTATTCTGCCTCTCAAACTATCTGCTATGATGAGAACTTGGCAGTAAGGGGCTCATTTTTCCATTGGAAGCAGAGTTTGTGCTTAGACTGTTCAGACACATCTCATACTCCTTTTCTGAGTCAGACTTGCTCTGAATCTCTGCCTCAGCCATCATTCTAAGATTGTTGGACTGAGCCATAAAACTTAGAAAAAGACACTTGATTTGTACCCAAATCAAGTTCTTTCTGTATCCTTGCTTTATGATATATGACTTTGTTATGCAAAGCAATTAGGTAGACATGTGTAAGATTTGTGAGTTTATTTTTTTTGTCTGAGATCTATTGTTGCATAAGAAGAACATGCCCATGGTGAAGTATAGAAGTTTGTTGAGGCTTAAAGGAATAATGAATTTAAAATACTTTTCAAATCTTAAAGTACTCTATAAATATGTGAGTAGAGTACATTATCATTACTATCATTATTATCCTATGGTTTCCTCTAGTCTAGTGATGACTGTATCCCCTGACCCTTCTCTGATATTTCTACTCTCTAAGGAAGGTTTTAGAGGGAACACAGGGGTGTGTTGGTAAAAGTTTATTACCTGGATTGAGTGTGGGAAAAAACGTTTTCACAAACACATAAGTTAAATATGCATCATTTCCACTTTCTTAAGTCTAGACAATAAAAAAACAGTAATTCAAGCTCTGATTTATAATGACTTTTAGTTTCTGAGGTATAAATTGCTCACACTAAAAATTTAGCAAATGACTTTTTTTAAACTGGGTAGAGTTGGCTCCAGCCTACACCTGGATAGTTGATATATTTTCATATTAAAACTTAACCCAGCTCTTCCTGACTCAAAGGCTGATACTCTATTCATTGCACAGCATTGCTTTTATAAGTTAGTCAATTTGTATGAAAATATTGTATAATTAAAAATTCAATTCAATTGAATAGTTTGGCTATATTTGTACTGGTCACAAGATAATTCCTAGGCCAGTGGTGGTGAACTACTGGCACGTGTGCAGAGCTGGCACTTAGGGAGCTTCTCCATTCCCCATCTTCACAGTGCCCAAGGACATTTTGCAAGCACTACCCTTCTGTTCAACTGCTCAAAGTGAGCACTTCCTTTCTCCACTCTTTGGGGTAATACAAGGACTCACAGGCATCTTGAAGTTAGAGTTTGGGCAAGTGAACTTGAAAACCTTCACCAATGCTGTCCTAGAGAATGTTGCTACGGGTTTTTAATTTCATGAAATATACAATGAACAAAACAATGGAAGGTGAAAGCAGAAAAGAAACTAAAATATGATTATAATGAACAAGTTTGACCCAAAAAAGACCTGAGAAAACTTATGTCCTTTCATTTTCCCTTTAATTCTTTATGGGGTATAAGACCCGTGATGTAGCAAGAGGAGGAGGAGGAAGAAGAAGAGGAGGAGCAGAAGTAGGAGTAGGAGTAGGAGTAGGAGTGGTAGTGGTGGTATTGAATATAATGATAATAACACCTAATATTATCAACCATCATCAGTATGGTAGCTAGGTGGCACACTGGCTGAGAGCATTGGACATAGGGTCAGAAAGTCCAGTCCTCAAGCCCAATTTCAGACATGTGCTAGCCGTGTGAATCAGGGCAAATCATTCAATGTCTTACACATTCAGTTTCTTCATCTATAAAAAAGGGGATTATACTGGGAACTACTTTTGAGGATTGTTATAAGGATCCAATGAGATAACATAGGAAAAGTGGTTTGCAAACATCAAAGTCCTATATAAACACTAGCTATAATGATAGCAAGCATTTGATATTTCAATTTCTGATATTTGTTGAATTGGGGCTTTGAGATTTGCAAAATGTTTCACACATGTTCTCTCATTTGCATCTTACAGCAACCTTGTGAGTTAAGTGCTAGTCATTTTATAGATGAAGAAACTGAGCCTGGGAAAAATTAAGTGATTTGCCCAGGGTCACATAGCTAGTAAATGTCTGAAGCAGGATTTGAATTAAATTTTACTACACTGCTATTTTTGCCTCCTGTGCCCTTTTAACACTGTTACTAGTGTTTGCTTGTTGAGGATGGAGTGGGGGTGGAGGTAGTAAGCAAAGGCACATTCTGAAAGAAAGGCGATATGAAAACAAAAGATTTCTATAAAATGAAAAAAATACTGAGAGAAATGAATGCTTTTACCCCCTTTCAGTTATTTCACTTATACATGTCTTCACTGGTACTCTATTTTACCTTTCTTCCTGCTATATCTCTGTCATTTTTTTTCTGATTACTCTAACAATTATACTTTCATAAAAGAGGCATTATTAAATGAATCATGTTATTTTCTCATCTATACTTTAGGAAAGATTGACATTGGGTGAAATAGGCCTGATTCAGACACTGTCACCTAACAGATTATCTCATTTGTGGACAGGTTCAAGTCCTCCCAGGGAGGCATTTGCAAACTCAAACATATTAAGAGATAAATGTGACACACACTTCCTTAATCTTTTGAAACACTGCATCTACTAGCCTCTTTGTTGTCCTAATAACGATTTTAAATTAATCTTCATTTATAATTGACTGTCTAATTTTCCCCCTTTATTAGTTAGGATTGTAAAGAATGAGTTTCTTGTTCTTTTTGACAAAGTTCATTTCATGATTACCTTTTTGAAGGAAATATGCTTAAACTGCAGAATGAGAACACAAGTACATGTTATTGTAAGTTGAGAAATGTTGTTAACAACATGCCTAATGATTATGAGCTGAGCTCTTTACTCAATTGGTTGAGTTGAGCTCAATTCAATTTGATCGATTTGATTCAATCAATATTTATTTAATTCTTCATACTCACAGATCACTTTGCTAAGCATAGGGATAGTTATAAATTTTAGATAAAAAATTGCCCTGAATTCATGAAACTCTAAGTATAATATGACATATTTACAGATAACTATACTACAAAATAACAAATGATGAGTGCAATAAAATGTCCCAAATGAAGCATGATGTAAACATCCAAGTGATAAGCATCAGTGTTGATGAAGCAATGACTCACTCAGTCTCTTGTCTTGAAACTTTCCAACACTTTTATTATTAACTATTTCTTGCAATAGCTACTTTTATTGCTATTTTGGTATGCTGCTATTTATCCTAGGTGACAAATAAGATAATTATTTCAACAAAAAGCAAACCAGTCTCTAGCTTTCAGTTTGCATTTGTAGGAAGCACAAAAGTAGTCCTGCGTGTGCTCCATAGCATGCCCTCACCAATGTCCATTCCTGTGCATACTATATAAAGTACCACTCTTACTGTGCAAAATAAATACTTAAAAAAACCATATTTTTTAATGGAGTGGGAGATAAGGAACTGGCAGCTTATGGGTACATGGGTTTTAAAAGCCAACAGTAGGTTTTCTAACTGATCCTTGAGCTAAATTGGGAACCATTATAGTTTACTGAGTGAAATGTTTTTAAATGTTAATCAACCAACATGGAGAGCATAGAGTAACATGTTCTGCACTTTAGGATAATCAGTTTGATGGAGGCATTAAGAATTGCCTGAAATGAAGTGTTTGACTCAGGGAAAATTGCATATGATTGTAATGACTATAATGAAAAACATGCAAAATATTGTAATAGTCCAGAACTGAGATTAAGAGGTATTGGACAAAGGTCTTGGTCCAAAAGAATGAGGTTTAAATGGGAGTGTTGCAGAAGTAGAATTGACTGTCATTGGCACCAGTTTGGATATGGAGAGGGGTGAGAAGAATGGGTTATGGAGAAGATGGTAGTGCCATCAACAAAATAAGGGACATGTAAAAGAGGGGAGTGCTTTGTGGAAAAAAATATTGAGTTCAGTTTTGTGCATTTTGAATGTAAGATGTCTACATGATATCTAATTTTACATTGATTGTCTAATAGACAATTAGAGATGTGAGACTTGAAGTTACAAGAGAGAATAGATTTGGATTAAAAAAATAGCAAATCAACTGTATAGAGAGAATAATGTAAAACATGAGATCTTCATCCTTCAAGTCCTAGCTGATTATTTCCTTTGTTAACCCCTCTTCTTCTAAACTCCTTTAGCATATATTGACTATACCACAAATTTAGCTATTGATATATATGGCTTATTTCCTTTTCTTTTCTTAAAGATACCTTATCTAAAGAAAATACCCCAATTGAAACCCCTAGTTAGGAAGGACTATACCTTATTCAATTCTTGCTACCAGAGCTCCTTCAGCAGCATCTTCAAACATAGGAGATATTCATTAAATGTTTTCAATAAATATAAAATACAGACACATTATACATTAAAAGAAGGAAACATTGCTGAATGCTGGACTGGAGGGTTTATATTACCAATTAAATAAAAGTACATCTCTCCAAAGATTATACCTGATGGCACATCTACAGATGTTCCAAGCAGTTTGACTATAATGTCAGAAAAAAAGCATTCCCAGGAATAAGAATCAGTCAAATAATTAAAACATGAAAAACAAAGCCAAAACAGACATTTACAACCATTTGGTTAGTGCATATGGTAAGAACTGTATGCATAGGGTACTATGGTCTCCAGGCAGGTTTTATATTCAAGTGCTAGTTTTGTCTGCCAAAACAACTTCCAATTCTCTTTATATGCCAGTAGTGGAATTGAAATAAGAATGTTATTTGATGCTAGTAGGAGTCAATGGAAAGCTAAAAGTTGTTAAGAAGCCTAGGTGGCATTATAGTTTCCATATATATGTATAAATATATACATATATATCATTTGGGAAAAATATATATATATATATGTTCACCATTTTTCAAAATGGTGGAGGCATAGAGAAAGAAGTATGAAATTCATATTTGGGTCTCTAAGTTCTTTGCCAATCATAAAGTTCATTTTTAAGATTCTGTAGTCATTTTCTCTTTCCATTGTTTACTTAGATATTGCTTTTTTATAATTTTAAGTCATCTTATGTTAATCTATATAAAATATTCATCATTACTCAAAATCTTCCCTTTTAGAGAATTATTATAATCAGCCTCTAAGAAATCTTCCCTCTGATACTGTACATTTACCTTTATATAACTAATCCAAATCATTGAATTTTTGCTAAATAATTGACTTTCAGAAAACTCTTGTATTGTGATGCCAGGAATATTATTTTGAAAAATTAGCAGATTCCGTCTCATAGTAAATCATAACAAATATTTAGTATGATTCAAGGGCTTTGTGAAGGCCCTTCCAAAGCAATCTGTATTACTAAATGCTTACTGATGCCTCAAATATCTCACCTTTTTAAATTATTACCACTTATTGAAATGCCAGTTCCTGAAAAGATGATGTTCACTTTTACCAGTAAATCTAAGCCTTCCTAAATAGCATCTAAAAATTTTTGAGAAATCGAGAAAGCATAAACACATTAGATATATACTGTAAAAAGGCATTAGAGGAGAAGATATGATGATTGTGAAATAAATCACTCAGTGTACAATTCTTTCTAGAGTAGCACAGTACAATGGGTAGAGTGCTAGGCTTAGAGCAGGAAATATTTTGGTTTGATTACCACCTCGTGTTATTTCTGTGATCCTTAACAAGTCATTTACTATCTCCAAGCATATTTTCCCTAAATGTAAAATAAGGAAAATCCTAACATATCCCCTCATAGAGTAGTGAATACCAATGAAATATTACATATCAGATAATTTACATGCCTTAAAGTAATTTTCTTATGGAAGGTATTTGAATATTTTGTTTTAAAGGTATTTTGACTCACTTTTCAAATATTTTACCAAAGATTTCCTATCAGATCTTAAGCAAGAATTATTAATTTGGACCATGTCAGAATGGAATTGAATCTAATATTGTGACTCATTTTAAAATTAAAATATGCAGAAGTAATTAGATATTATAAAATTATTTTGATCATCCAGATCTGATCTGTAAATAATGGCACTTTGAACAAGGAATCATAAATATAAAGAATTTTGTTCAATGAAGATTTCAGCCAAAGATTTCTTCTAGTGGGATGGTATATATTTTTTAATTTCCTTTTTTCAGTCTCTGCCTAATCAAAGCATTTTTGTCTGTTTTTAACATATTTTACTAATGATCAAGGATATATCATAATAAGTTTTGGGTTAGGGTTATAATTATTATCAAATTCTTATTAAATAAAATAATTCTTAAATGATTATGAGACAAACCAGAAACATACATAATGTGATATTGTGCAATTATGTTATATACTGTTTTATTGAATACTATGTGATATATGTTAAAGAATATCATAATTATTATATTAAGATTTATTTAAAAGGATACTTAGTTTATTTATACATTTTCAGACAATTCAGGAGAGAATATGTAATTGTAGAAGAAATTCAAGGAATTCAAATTTAACTTCTAATGCAATCTCTGCCAATATGTAGCTGTGGACAAATATTTAAACTTTCTTAAGCCTCAGCTTCCTTAGTGGGAATTAAGAAGAACTGAACTAGTGAAATTAAAACAGAAACTTCTTTATGTGTCTTAGACCCCTTTGACAATCTGGTGGAGTTCATGGGCCTCTAATCAAAATAGATGGTGAAGTGGAAAGAGTACCAGACGTGAAGTAGGGAATATTCATCTCCATATGTTCAAATCTGGCCTCAGACACTTACTAGTTGTGTGACCCTGGGCAAGTCACTTGACCCTGTTTGCCACAATTTCCTCATCCATAAAATGGAGAAGGACATATCAATCCTCTCTAGTATTTCTAGCAAAAAAGAAGTCAAAAGAAGTCACAGAAAGGAAGAAATGATTGAAATGACTGAACAATAACATCAGAATAATGTCTTTATTTGTTTTAAGACTGGGTCTTCCTTTCCTTCTCAGACTAGAAGTAGGGATCATATTCAACTAGTGATCCAAGCAGAACTTGGTTTGTTTGTTATTCCTTAGGCAATCTGGTGACTCCCTTATCCTAGTAGCGCCCAATTTTGGTGCCAGACTTTTATGCACACTCTAACCAGCATTAGCACCACTGCAGTTCAGAACTACTCATTTCAAGTGATCCACCAGCTAAGCCTTCTCAATACCAAGGATTAAAGGGTGTGTGTCACTGCTTCCAGGAAGAATAATATATTTAAATGTTTATAATAAAATTGATTATATTACAAAGGTAAAATACTATGCTGAATTATAATCATCAAAATATTTTTAAAAATAAGTTCATGGGTCCCAGTTTAAGAACCCCTGGATTCAAAGATGTGCTTTTTTTTTAATTATATTTTATTTGATCATTTCCAAGCATTATTCATTAAAGACATAGATCATTTTCTTTTCCTCCCCCTCACCCCCCATAGCCGACGCGTGAATCCACTGGGTATTACATGTTTTCTTGATTTGAACCCATTGCTATGTTGATAATATTTGCATTAGAGTGTTCATTTAGAGTCTATCCTCTGTCATGTCCCCTCAACCACTGTATTCAGGCAGTTGCTTTTCCTCGGTGTTTCCACTCCCATAGTTTGTCCTCTGCTTATGAATAGTGTTTTTTTCTCCTGGATCCCTGCAAGTTGTTCAGGGACATTACACCGCTACTAATGGAGAAGTCCATTACGTTCGATTATACCACAGTGTATTAGTCTCTGTGTACAATGTTCTCCTGGTTCTGCTCCTCTCGCTCTGCATCACTTCCTGGAGGTTGTTCCAGTCTCCATGGAATTCCTCCACTTTGTTATTCCTTTTAGCACAATAGTACTCCATCACCAACATATACCACAATTTGCTCGGCCATTCCCCAATTGATGGGCATCCCCCAGTTTTTGGCCACCACAAAGAGCGCAGCTATGAATATTTTTGTACAAGTCTTTTTGTCCATTATCTCTTTGGGGTACAGACCCAGCAGTGCTATGGCTGGGTCAAAGGGTAGATATTCTTTTGTCGCCCTTTGGGCATAGTTCCAAATTGCCCTCCAGAATGGTTGGATCAGTTCACAACTCCACCAGCAATGAATTAATGTCCCTACTTTGCCACATCCCCTCCAGCATTCATTACTTTCCTTTGCTGTTATGTTAGCCAATCTGCTAGGTGTGAGGTGATACCTCAGAGTTGTTTTCATTTGCATCTCTCTGATTATAAGAGATTTAGAACACTTCTTCATGTGCTTATTAATAGTTTTGATTTCAAAGATGTGCTTTTAAACAACTCCAGCTCAAATACTATGATTCTAGTTCTGATTCACATTCCCCATTGAGAGTTCTACTAGATTCCCCTAGAAAATCTACTCAATTCTACAGCTAGTTTTTGCTCACTCTAGTAATAATCAGAGTGTCCTTTTAAGTATCACAAGAAAAGATACTTTTCTGTGGAAAATTGTTGTGATCTAAGAATTTGGGAAGTTCAGTCTAATTAAACCAATCCATAACCAATGTGGTTGATTCAGAAGTGTCTAACCAGAAGCTACATCACCTCTCCTCATTCACCAAATGCTCATAACTGGCTCACTTTTAGGTAATACAAAAGGGCAATGGATTTTCAAGTCCATATTGGTCAATTGTTTCAGTCTCATCTGAACTCTTAATCCAAATGGTTCAAACCATTTGAGAATTTCTTGGCAAAGATACTAGAGTGGTTTGCTATTTCCTCCTCCACCTCATCTTACAGATGAGTAGCTGAAGCAAAGTCAAGTGACTTGCCTAGAGTCACACAGCTGAAAGTGGTTTTGAATTCACCTCTTTCTGACTCCATGCTTGACACTCTATCACCATGCCACCTATTTGCCATCTACCTTTCATCTCTCCAGTTCCTTTGTCCTTCCCCTTTTGAGGGACAGAGAGAATGTTATGAAAGTGAGAGTCTACAAGTCAATGAAGTAGAAAGCTTGTTAGTTCAGAACAGATTTGGGATGTAGATTAATTACAGTAATTTTGTGAATGTTTAGGGCCAGGAAAAATACAGAAAG